>NC_088217.1:4400009-4442509 GCF_036934945.1 Oncorhynchus masou masou
TAGGGGTGGGATAGGGCTGAGTTAGGGGTGGGATAGGGCTGAGTTAGGGCTGAGTTAGGGGTGGGATAGGGCTGAGTTAGGGCTGAGTTAGGGGTGGGATAGGGCTGAGTTAGGGATGGGATAGGGCTGAGTTAGGGGTGGGATAGGGCTGAGTTAGGGCTGAGTTAGGGGTGGGATAGGGCTGAGTTAGGGGTGGGATAGGGCTGAGTTAGGGGTGGGATTGGGCTGGGATAGAGCTGGGATAGGGCTGAGATAGGGCTGAGATAGGGCTGGGATAAGGCTGAGATAGGGCTGAGATAGGGCTGGGATAGGGTTGAGATAGGGCTGGGATAGAGCTGGGATAGGGCTGAGATAGAGCTGGGATAGGGCTGAGATAGAGCTGGGATAGGGCTGAGATAGAGCTGGGATAGGGCTGAGATAGAGCTGGGATAGGGCTGAGATATGGCTGGGATAAGGCTGAGATAGGGCTGAGATAGGGCTGGGATAGGGTTGAGATAGGGCTGGGATAGAGCTGGGATAGGGCTGAGATAGAGCTGGGATAGGGCTGAGATAGAGCTGGGATAGGGCTGAGATATGGCTGGGATAAGGCTGAGATAGGGCTGGGATATGGCTGAGATAGGGCTGGGATATGGCTGAGATAGGGCTGGGATAGTGCTGAGGTAGGGCTGAAATAGTGCTGAGATAGGGCTGGGATAGGGCAGCGGCAGGGCTGAGGTAGGGCTGGGATAGGGCAGCGGTAGGGCTGAGGTAGGGCTGGGGTAGGGCTGGGATAGGGCAGCGGTAGGGCCGAGGAATGGCTGAGATAGGGCAGCGGTAGGGCTGGGATAGGGCAGCGGTAGGGCTGAGATAGGGCCGGGATAGGGCAGCGGTAGGGCTGAGGTAGGGCTGGGGTAGGGCTGGGATAGGGCAGCAGTAGGGCTGAGGTAGGGCTGGGATAGGGCTGAGGTAGGGCTGGGATAGGGCTGATGTAGGGCTGGTATAGGGCTGAGGCAGGGCTGAGGTAGGGCTGGGATAGGGCAGCGGTAGGGCTGAGGTAGGGCTGGGATAGGGCAGCGGTAGGGCCGAGGTAGGGGTGAGATAGGGCTGGGATAGGGCAGCGGTAGGGCTGAGGTAGGGCTGAGATAAGGCTGGGATAGGGCAGCGGTAGGGCTGAGGTAGGGCTGGGGTAGGGCTGGGATAGGGCAGCGGTAGGGCCGAGGTAGGGCTGGAATAGGGCTGAGGTAGGGCTGGGATAGGGCTGATGTAGGGCTGGTATAGGGCTGAGGTAGGGCTGAGGTAGGGCTGAGGTAGGGCTGGGATAGGGCAGCGGTAGGGCTGAGGTAGGGCTGAGATAGGGCAGCGGTAGGGCTGGGATAGGGCAGCGGTAGGGCTGAGGTAGGGCTGGGATAGGGCAGAGGTAGGGCAGAGGTAGGGCTGGGATAGGGCTGGGCTAGGGCAGAGGTAGGGCTGAGGTAGGGCTGGGATAGTGCAGCGGTAGGGCTGAGGTAGGGCTGGGATAGTGCTGGGATCGGGCAGCGGTAGGGCTGGGATAGGGCTGAGATAGGGCTGAGGTTGGGCTGGGATAGGACAGCGGTAGGGCTGAGGTAGGGCTGGGGTAGGGCTGGGATAGGGCAGCGGTAGGGCTGAGGTTGAGTTGAGTTGAGTTTATTTTTATTTTTACAGGGACAGTGCACATTAATCAACGTTTCAGTAAAAGTGCCGGTTTTAGCCAGCCGGCTAATTTTCAACCGCAGTCCCTGGGCAGGTTATTAAAAACAATTACAATATAAACAATAGCAACATAGAACAAGCAAGAAATAGCAACATAGGACAAGCAAGACATAGCATACAGACAGAGCAACATAGGACAAGCAAGACGTAGCATACAGACAGAGCAACATAGAACAAAAAGCAGCAAGACAAAATTCATAAAAGCAACAAAGTGTTTCCACACCTCACAAGCTACAGACAACAGACAACATGGAAAGCGCCAACACACAGCTAGGGACCAGGTTCACAAATCTGATTGACCTTTAGCCATGTCTTCAAGCATTTTGTGAAAGTGTGATATGTGGTGCAGTTATGTGTGTCTGATGGCAGTGTATTCCAGACATGGGAAGCTCTCACAGAGGGTCGCCTGATTTAAAGATGGCCGTTATTATGGCCGACTTCCATACCCTTGGAAACACACCGAGACCAATAGATGTGTTGGTGACCTTAGTAATGGGGCCAATGAGTGACTCTTTGTAGTTTTTAAGAAAGGTAGAGTCCATCCCAAACACATCTTTGGCTTTAGAGTTCTTTAGTGAGCTAATCACCTTGTTCACCTTTGACTCAGAAACATTAAGTAGGGCTGGGATAGGGCTGGGATAGGGCAGCGGTAGGGCTGAGGTAGGGCTGGGATAGGGCAGCGGTAGGGCTGAGGTAGGGCTGGGATAGGGCAGCGGTAGGGCTGGGATAGGGCAGCGGTAGGGCTGAGGTAGGGCTGGGATAAGGCAGCGGTAGGGCTGAGGTAGGGCTGGGATAGGGCAGCGGTAGGGCCGAGGTAGGGCTGGGATAGGGCTGGGATAGGGCTGGGATAGGGCAGCGGTAGGGCTGAGGAAGGGCTGGGATAAGGCAGCGGTAGGGCTGAGGTAGGGCTGGGATAGGGCAGCGGTAGGGCTGGGATAGGGCAGCGGTAGGGCTGAGGTAGGGCTGGGATAGGGCTGGGATAGGGCAGCGGTAGGGCTGGGATAGGGCAGCGGTAGGGCTGAGGTAGGGCTGGGATAGGGCTGGGATAGGGCAGCGGTAGGGCTGAGGTAGGGCTGGGATAGGGCAGCGGTAGGGCTGAGGTAGGGCTGGGATAGGGCTGGGATAGGGCAGCGGTAGGGCTGAGGTAGGGCTGGGATAAGGCAGCGGTAGGGCTGAGGTAGGGCTGGGATAGGGCAGCGGTAGGGCTGAGGTAGGGCTGGGATAAGGCAGCGGTAGGGCTGAGGAAGGGCTGGGATAAGGCAGCGGTAGGGCTGAGGTAGGGCTGGGATAGGGCAGCGGTAGGGCTGGGATAGGGCAGCGGTAGGGCTGAGGTAGGGCTGGGATAGGGCTGGGATAGGGCAGCGGTAGGGCTGAGGTAGGGCTGGGATAGGGCAGCGGTAGGGCTGAGGTAGGGCTGGGATAGGGCTGGGATAGGGCAGCGGTAGGGCTGAGGTAGGGCTGGGATAGGGCAGCGGTAGGGCTGGGATAGGGCAGCGGTAGGGCTGGGATAGGGCAGCGGCAGGGCTGAGGTAGGGCTGGGATAGGGCAGCGGTAGGGCTGGGATAGGGCAGCGGTAGGGCTGGGATAGGGCAGCGGTAGGGCTGAGATTCTAATGACAAAGACGCATGCACACACAATGCACACACATTTCCATTTCAAGTCATTTAGAAGACGTTCTTATCCAGAGCATACGCTTTCATACTGGTCCCCTGTGGGAAAGGACCCCGCAACAATGGCGTTGGAAGCGCTATGCTCTACCAACTGAGTCACACGGGACACACACTTATTCTCCTGGCAGAGACACAGGGCCCTCCAGGCCCCCTGAGGCCCTGACCTCCCTGACATAGTTTTCGGTCCAGGACAACCAGCTGGACATTCCTTAAACGGCTCGATTGGCCGACCCCTCTCAGACCCTCTCAAGCAAGGTTGCATGTGGCCACACACACACACACACACACACACACACACACACACACACACACACACACACACACACACACACACACACACACACACACACACACACACACACACACACACACACACACACACACATATTCAAGGATGACCTTGAAAGGAACATTTTAAAAGTTTTAGCTGAATAAACTATTAATGACATGACATTCTATTGCAGACGTTTATGCAACTCTTTTAAGTATATTCTTCTGTAGATACTCTGAATTTACTGAATAAATACCAGTAATATTTGATGCCTTTGATCTGGTGAAGTTATTTTTAACCCTCTACTGGTCAATATAATGACCCTAACCCTCTACCAGTCAATATAATAACCCTCAGCCAGCCAACATAATAACCCAAACCCTGTATCAGTAACGTAATAACCCTGTATCAGTAACGTAATAACCCTGTATCAGTAACGTAATAACCCTGTATCAGTAACATAATAACCCTGTAGAAGTAACATAATAACCCTGTATCAGTAACATAATAACCCTGTATCAGTAACATAATAACCCAAACCCTGTATCAGTAACATAATAACCCTGTATCAGTAACATAATAACCCTGTATCGGTAACATAATAACCCTGTATCAGTAACATAATAACCCTGTATCAGTAAACATAATAACCCTGTATCAGTAACATAATAACCCTGTATCAGTAACATAATAACCCTGTATCAGTAACATAATAACCCTGTATCGGTAACATAATAACCCTGTATCAGTAACATAATAACCCTGTATCAGTAACATAATAACCCTGTATCAGTAACGTAATAACCCTGTATCAGTAACATAATAACCCTGTATCAGTAAACATAATAACCCTGTATCAGTAAACATAATAACCCTGTATCAGTAACATAATAACCCTGTATCGGTAACATAATAACCCTGTATCAGTAACATAATAACCCTGTATCAGTAACATAATAACCCTGTATCAGTAACGTAATAACCCTGTATCAGTAACATAATAACCCTGTATCAGTAAACATAATAACCCTGTATCAGTAAACATAATAACCCTGTATCAGTAACATAATAACCCTGTATCGGTAACATAATAACCCTGTATCAGTAACATAATAACCCTGTATCAGTAACATAATAACCCTGTATCAGTAACATAATAACCCTGTATCAGTAAACATAATAACCCTGTATCAGTAAACATAATAACCCTGTATCAGTAACATAATAACCCTGTATCGGTAACATAATAACCCTGTATCAGTAACATAATAACCCTGTATCAGTAACATAATAACCCTGTATCAGTAACGTAATAACCCTGTATCAGTAACATAATAACCCTGTATCAGTAACATAATAACCCTGTATCAGTAACATAATAACCCTGTATCAGTAACGTAATAACCCTGTATCAGTAACATAATAACCCTGTATCAGTAACATAATAACCCTGTATCAGTAACGTAATAACCCTGTATCAGTAACATAATAACCCTGTATCAGTAAACATAATAACCCTGTATCAGTAAACATAATAACCCTGTATCAGTAACATAATAACCCTGTATCGGTAACATAATAACCCTGTATCAGTAACATAATAACCCTGTATCAGTAACATAATAACCCTGTATCAGTAACGTAATAACCCTGTATCAGTAACATAATAACCCTGTATCAGTAACATAATAACCCTGTATCAGTAACATAATAACCCTGTATCAGTAACATAATAACCCTGTATCAGTAACATAATAACCCTGTATCAGTAACGTAATAACCCTGTATCAGTAACATAATAACCCTGTATCAGTAACGTAATAACCCTGTATCAGTAACATAATAACCCTGTATCAGTAACGTAATACCCTGTATCAGTAACATAATAACCCTGTATCAGTAACGTAATAACCCTGTATCAGTAACATAATAACCCTGTATCAGTAACATAATAACCCTGTATCAGTAACGTAATACCCTGTATCATTAAACAGGAATAGAAAAGGGATGTCGTGCAGGTCGATGCCTCCAGGGCAGTCATTTGAAGGTATGTGTGTATGTTTGCGTGTGCTGCCTTTGTTCCAGTGAAGCCTCTCCCATTGGTTGGTCCAAAGCCAGGATCAAGGATGTACAAAGGTGACACAGCTACCTGTCTTTACACGAGAAAAGCAGCGATACTTTGTTACCAACACAAAACAGCTGTTGTCACACCTGTTCTATATTAAAAAAACAAACTTTTACAACACTGTTTCCTTCATGGACACTAATCTGTTTCCTTATAGGTTCCTGCGTCACCACAAACCTCCCCCTCACTCTCTGTAACTCGACACTGCCAAGTTCTGATGGAGTTTTTTTTTATAGAGGCCGGAAAGACTGATAAAATCACGGCTCTGTCAACAAAACGTGGTGTCACGCAAGCAGCTCCAGCCATGTGAAGACAGACAGAACTGTAACCCTTAATTTACCAGAATAAACTCACTCTGACATGATGTCTCTTTTGTTGCTGTGTCGTTATATATATGTAGTACAGACAGAGTTTTAAACTATGTGTGTGAATTCTGTTGACCCTAAACAGAGAATTCACACACATAGTTTAAAACTATGTCTCTGTCATCAATGTATGTCATGTCTGGAGATAGAGATTAGAGGTTAGGGGTTGGAGATCAACAGAGGTGGTTCTGCTTTTAATGCTACTTCCCATTTCTCAAATTCTGTGCACAACTGTGTACATCCCTCTGACAGAACATTTCTCTTTTGCCAAGATAATCCATCCACCTGACAGCTGTGTGGCGTATCAAGAAGCTGATTGAACAGCATGATCATTACACAGGTGCACCTTGTGCTGGGGACAATAAATTGCCACTCTAAAATGTGCAGTTTTGTCACAAAACACAATGCCACAGATGTCTCAAGTTTTGAGGGAGTGTTCAATTGGCATGCTGACTACAGGAATGTCCGCCAGAGCTGTTGCCAGAGAATTGAATGTTAATTTCTCTACCATAAGCCGCCTCGAACATCATTTCAGAAAATTTGGCCGTACGTCCAACCGGCCTCACAACCGCAGAACCACCGGACCTCCACATCAGGATTGTCTGAGACCAGCCGCCCTGGACAGGTGATGAAACTGTAAGTTTGCACAACCGAAGAATTTCTTAACAAACTGTCGAGAAACCGTCTCAGGGACGCTCATCTGCGTGCTCGTCGTCCTCACCAGGGTCTTGACCTGACTGCAGTTCTGCGTCATAACCGACTTCAGTGGGCAAATGCTCACCTTCGATGGCCACTGACACGCTGGAGACGTGTGATGAATCACGGATACAGTTCAACTGTATCGAACAGATGGCGGACAGAGTGTATGGCGTCGTGTGGGCGAGCAGTTTGCTGATGTGAATGTTGTGAACAGTGTGTCCCATGGTGGCGGAGGGGTTATGGTATGAGCAGGGATAAACTACGGATAATTGCATTTTATCGCTGGTAATTTCAATGCACAGAGACACCGTGACGAGATCCTGAGGCCGATTATCGTGCCATTCATCCACCGTCACCTCATGTTTCAGCAGGATAATGCACGGCACCATGTCACAAGGATCTGTCCACAATTCCTGGAAGCTGAAAATGTCCCACTTCTTCCATGGCCTGCATACTCACCAGACACGTCACCTATTGAGCATGTTTGGGATGCTCTGGATTGGCGTGTGCGACAGCGTGTACGACAGCGTGTTCCAGTTCCCGCCAATATCCAGCTACATCTCACAGTCATTGAAGAGGAGTGGGACCAACATTCTACAGGCCACAATCAACAGCCTGATCAACTCTATGTGAAGGAGATGTGTTGTGATGCATGAGGCAAACGGTGGTCACACCAGATACTGCCTGGTATTCTGATCCACGTCCCAATTTTTTTTTAGGTCAGATACATATCTGTATTCCGAGTCATGTGAAATTCATAGATTAGGACCTAATGAATCTATTTCAATTGACTGATTTCCTTATATTTAAAAATATATATTTTTTATTTCACCTTTATTTAACCAGGTAAGCTAATTGAGAACAAGTTCTCATTTACAACTGCGACCTGGCCAAGATAAAGCAAAGCAGTGCGACACAAACAACAACACAGAGTTACACATGGAATAAACAAACGTACAGTCAATAATACAATAGGAAAAATAATGTCTATATACAGTGTGTGCAAATGGCGTGAGGAGGTAAGGCAATAAATAGGCCATAGTAGCGAAGTAATTACAATTTAGCAGATCAACACTGGAGTGATAGATGAGCAGATGATGATGATGTGCAAGTAGAAATACTGGTGTGCAGAAAGTAAATAGAAACAATATGGGGATGAGGTAGATTGGGTGGGCTATTTACAGATGGGCTAAGTACAGCTGCAGCGATCGGTTAGCTGCTCAGATAGCTGATGTTTAAAGTTAGTGAGGGAGATATAAGTCTCCAACTTCAGCGATTTTTGCAATTCGTTCCGGTCATTGGAGCAGAGAACTGGAAGGAAAGGCGGCCAAAGGAGGTGTTGGCTTTGGGGATGACCAGTGAGATAAACCTGCTGGAGCGCATGCTACGGGTGGGTGTTGTTATCATGATCAGTGAGCTGAGATAAGGCGGAACTTTGCCTAGCAAAGACTTATAGATGACCTGGAGCCAGTGGGTCTGGCGACGAATATGTAGCGAGGACCAGCCGACTAGAGCATACAGGTCGCAGTGGTGGGTGGTATAAGGGGCAAAACGGATGGCACTGTGATAAACTGCATCCAGTTTGCTGAGTAGAGTGTTGGAAGCTATTTTGTAAATGACATCGCCGAAGTCGAGGATCGGTAGGATAGTCAGTTTTACGAGGGTATGTTTGGCGGCGTGAGTGAAGGAGGCTTTGTTTTGTGAAATAGGAAGCCAATTCTAGATTTAATTTTGGATTGGAGATGTTTAATATGAGTCAGGAAGGAGAGTTTACAGTCTATCCAGACACCTGGGTATTTGTAGTTGTCCACATATTCTAAGTTAGAACCGTCCAGAGTAGTGATGCTAGTCGGGCGGGAAGGTGCGGGCAGCGATTGGTTGAAAAGCATGCATTTGGTTTGACTAGCGTTTAAGAGCAGTTGGAGGCCACGGAAGGAGTGTTGCACCCATGACCAGCTCAGAAAACGGATTGCACAGAGGAGAAGGTACGGTGGGATTCGAAATGGTCAGTGATCTATTGAACTTGTCTTTTAAAGACTTTAGAACGGCAGGGCAGGATGGATATAGTAACTCAGTAAAATCTTTGAAATTGTTGCATGTTGCATTTATATTTTTGTTCAGTGTAGATTTTCTTTGCATTTTAGCTAACCCTTTTCCTAACCTTAATCTAATTCTCCTAACCTGCTGCGTCAGTTCTCCTTTCCTGCTACGAAAAGTAAATTCTGATAAAACCAATCTACAATCACTTCATCACGGGACAAAGACTGGTCAACCACTACCCTTAATTTTTTTCCTCATTTCTTCACAAGACAGCTGGACTTTCAACAATGTCGAAATGGCCTGCAGTCGTGTCGAGTTGACAAACATTCTTAAGAACTGGTCAGATATAAATGGCTCAGTTGAGCTTTACGGAAACAATGACTAGACAAACATTATGCAGGGTTACATTAACAAAACCATATAAATAATTATACAATTAAACAATTTCTGGCATAATGCTCTCTCTCTCTCTCTCTGCCTCTCTCTCTCTGCCTCTCTCTCTCTCTCTGCCTCTCTCTCTCTCTCTGTCTCTCTCTCCCTGTCTCTGTCTCTGTCTCTCTGTCTCTCGATCTCTCTGTCTCTCTCTGTCTCTCTCTGTCTCTCTGTCTCTCTGTCTCTCTCTCTCGGTCTCTCTGTCTCTCTGTCTCTCTCTCTCTCTCTCTCTCTGTCTCTGTCTGTCTCTCTCTATATGTCTCTCTCTCTCTCTCTGTCTCTCTCTGTCTCTCTGTGTCTCTGTCTCTCTGTCTCTCTCTCTGTCTCTCTGTCTCTCTCTCTCTCTCTGTCTCTGTCTGTCTCTCTCTCTGTCTCTCTCTCTGTCTCTCTCTGTCTCTCTGTGTCTCTGTCTCTCTGTCTGTCTCTCTCTCTCTCTCTCTCTCTCTCTCTCTCTCTCTCTGTCTCTCTGTCTGTCGGTCTCTCTCTCTGCCTCTCTGTCTCTGTCTGTCTCTCTCTCTATTACAATCTAATGTATTGTTCTATTTCTTTGGCAGTGACCTGGTGTCTTTACATGCCCCTGTATGATAGCCTCAGCACATGCCAATGTGTCTTGACAATAGGCTATAATAGGAGACAACAGATCTGGGACCAGGCTATAGAAGGAGACAACAGATCTGGGACCAGGCTATAGAAGGAGACAACATATCTGGGACTAGGCTATAGAAGGAGACAACAGATCTGGGACCAGGCTACAGGAGGAGACAACAGATCTGGGACCAGGCTATAGAAGGAGACAACAGATCTGGGACCAGGCTATAGAAGGAGACAACAGATCTGGGACCAGGCTACAGGAGGAGACAACAGATCTGGGACCAGGCTATAGAAGGAGACAACAGATCTGGGACCAGGCTATAGAAGGAGACAACAGATCTGGGACCAGGCTATAGAAGGAGACAACAGATCTGGGACCAGGCTATAGAAGGAGACAACAGATCTGGGACCAGGCTACAGGAGGAGACAACATATCTGGGACCAGGCTATAGAAGGAGACAACAGATCTGGGACCAGGCTATAGAAGGAGACAACAGATCTGGGACCAGGCTATAGAAGGAGACAACAGATCTGGGACCAGGCTATAGAAGGAGACAACAGATCTGGGACCAGGCTATAGAAGGAGACAACAGATCTGGGACCAGGCTATAATAGGAGACAACAGATCTGGGACCAGGCTATAGAAGGAGACAACAGATGGGACCAGGCTAGCTGTGTGAAGGCAACTGGGAAATACCAAACAGGAAAATGTATTTAGTTCCATATAATATAGGTTCCTCGTGGTGTGGCGTCTGGTTGGGGGAAACCAGTATCATTTGACATCCTAGACTGTTAATGATTAACAGTCAGAATGAGGTATTTCCTTGTCTATAAATCGTACATACATGGGCTCCTGAGTGGCGCAGTGGTCTAAGACACTGCATCTCAGCGCTAAGAGGCGTGACTGCAGTACCTGGTTTGATTCCAGGCTGTATCACATCCGGCCGTGATTGGGAGTCCCATAGGGCAGTGCGCAATTGGCCCGGCGTCGTTTGGCTCGGGTGGGGTCGTCATTGTGAATAAGAATCATAAAACACGAGACGAGATGCTAAAAACTGTCCATTAGATGGAATGCACTCGCATGAGATTTACGGTGATGTTGACAGAGTGGCATGGGAGGTTTATTTCTTAGACTGGGTTAAGATGTACATTTTGGGACACATCCTCAGTAGTGGGCCTTCGAATCAGTGGGTGTTTCGGCCGTTAATCACTAAAGAACCCTCTTCAAGGGTGACCATGCCCAATAGAGATGGTTCATTACTGACTTGCCTAGTTAGATTAAAATAAAAACATTACATCTCCCTGTAATATCGATGATTTGGTGTGTAAATCTACAAGCCTTCCTACTCCGAGGAATGAATCAATCTATTGTATCTATCTCCCTGTAAGTCTACCAGCAGCAGGAGAGAGGGAAACCCCACACATGGTCAGTTAATGATGGGTTATTGGCATCACTTGTTAAACTGACAGTATTTATTTTCTATTTCCTGTATGAGTTGACGAATCCAGATTTAGTCATACATTTTGTTAGGGAGTTGTTCACGTTGTTTTGCTCGAGTATCTGTTCATTATTAGAATCCTGGTTGAGAAGCTTGACAGAATTGAACAAGAATGGAACAAAACCTCTGAAATCCCCTTTGAGGCTGTCAAGACTATAATGGGCTATAATTAGCTGCAGGGGTGAGACTTGATAAAAAAAAATTTTTTTAAACTTTCACAAGAAGGAAACTCTTTGTTGGTTTAATTTGGAATGCGCTACGTGCCGTGCTCAAAGAAACACCGTGGTTACATGAAACTCAATAGGAGCCAAATATAAAAGGCTGCGTGGTGCCTCCCAGATGGTGACCTAATCCCTAGTGTTCCCTAGGACCCATAGAGATCTGGTTAAATGTAGTGTTCCCTAGGACCCATAGAGCTCTGGTTAAATGTAGTGTTCCCTAGGACCCATAGAGCTCTGGTTAAATGTAGTGTTCCTTAGGACCCATAGAGCTCTGGTTAAATGTAGTGTTCCCTAGGCCCCATAGAGCTCTGGTTAGAGGGAGTGTTCCCTAGGACCCATAGAGCTCTGGTTAGAGGGAGTGTTCCCTAGGCCCCATAGAGCTCTGGTTAAATGTAGTGTTCCCTAGGACCCATAGAGCTCTGGTTAAATGTAGTGTTCCCTAGGACCCATAGAGCTCTGGTTAAATGTAGTGTTCCCTAGGACCCATAGAGCTCTGGTTAGAGGGAGTGTTCCCTAGGACCCATAGAGATCTGGTTAGATGTAGTGTTCCCTAGGACCCATAGAGCTCTGGTTAAATGTAGTGTGCCCTAGGACCCATAGAGCTCTGGTTAAATGTAGTGTTCCCTAGGACCCATAGAGCTCTGGTTAGAGGGAGTGTTCCCTAGGACCCATAGAGCTCTGGTTAGAGGGAGTGTTCCCTAGGCCCCATAGAGCTCTGGTTAGAGGGAGTGTTCCCTAGGACCCATAGAGCTATGGTTAGATGTAGTGTTCCCTAGGACCCATAGAGCTCTGGTTAGATGGAGTGTTCCCTAGGACCCATAGAGCTCTGGTTAGAGGGAGTGTTCCCTAGGCCACATAGAGCTCTGGTTAGAGGGAGTGTTCCCTAGGACCCATAGAGCTCTGGTTAGAAGGAGTGTTCCCTAGGACCCATAGAGCTCTGGTTAGATGGAGTGTTCCCTAGGACCCATAGAGCTCTGGTTAGAGGGAGTGTTCCCTAGGACCCATAGAGCTCTGGTTAGAGGGAGTGTTCCCAAGGACCCATAGAGCTCTGGTTAAAGAGAGTGTTCCCTAGGACCCATAGAGCTCTGGTTAAATGTAGTGTTCCCTTGGGCCCATAGAGCTCTGGTTAAATGTAGTGTTCCCTTGGGCCCATAGAGCTCTGGTTAAATGTAGTGTTCCCTTGGGCCCATAGAGCTCTTGTTAAATGTTGTGTTCCCTAGGACCAATAGAGCTCTGGTTAAATGTAGTGTTCCCTAGGACCCATAGAGATCTGGTTAAATGTAGTGTTCCCTAGGACCCATAGAGCTCTGGTTAAATGTAGTGTTCCCTAGGACCCATAGAGCTCTGGTTAAATATAGTGTTCCCTAGGACCCATAGAGCTCTGGTTAGAGGGAGTGTTCCCTAGGCCCCATAGAGCTCTGGTAAGAGGGAGTGTTCCCTAGGCCCCATAGAGCTCTGGTTAAATGTAGTGTTCCCTAGGACCCATAGAGCTCTGGTTAAATGTAGTGTTCCCTAGGACCATAGAGATCTGGTTAAATGTAGTGTTCCCTTGGGCCCATAGAGCTCTGGTTAGAGGGAGTGTTCCCTAGGACCCATAGAGCTCTGGTTAGAGGGAGTGTTCCCTAGGCCCCATAGAGCTCTGGTAAGAGGGAGTGTTCCCTAGGCCCCATAGAGCTCTGGTTAAATGTAGTGTTCCCTAGGACCCATAGAGCTCTGGTTAAATGTAATGTTCCCTAGGACCATAGAGATCTGGTTAAATGTAGTGTTCCCTCGGGCCCATAGAGCTCTGGTTAAATATAGTGTTCCCTAGGACCCATAGAGCTCTGGTTAGAGGGAGTGTTCCCTAGGACCCACAGAGCTCTGGTTAGAGGGAGTTTTCACTAGGACCCATAGAGCTCTGGTTAAATGTAGTGTTCCCTTGGGCCCATAGGGCTCTGGTGAAATGTAGTGTTCCCTAGGACCCATAGAGCTCTGGTTAGAGGGAGTGTTCCCTAGGACCCATAGAGCTCTGGTTAAATGTAGTGTTCCCTAGGACCCATAGAGCTCTGGTTAAATGTAGTGTTCCCTAGGACCATAGAGATCTGGTTAAATGTAGTGTTCCCTCGGGCCCATAGAGCTCTGGTTAAATGTAGTGTTCCCTAGGACCAATAGAGCTCTGGTTAAATGTAGTGTTCCCTAGGACCCATAGAGCTCTGGTTAAATGTAGTGTTCCCTAGGACCAATAGAGCTCTGGTTAGATGCAGTGTTCCCAAAGACCAATAGAGCTCTGGTTAAATGTAGTGTTCCCTAGGCCCCATAGAGCTCTGGTTAGAGGGAGTGTTCCCTAGGCCCCATAGAGCTCTGGTAAGAGGGAGTGTTCCCTAGGACCCATAGAGCTCTGGTTAAATGTAGTGTTCCCTAGGACCCATAGAGCTCTGGTTAAATGTAGTGTTCCCTAGGACCAATAGAGCTCTGGTTAAATGTAGTGTTCCCTAGGGCCCATAGAGCTCTGGTTATTAAATGTAGTGTTCCCTAGGGCCCATAGAGCTCTGGTTAAATGTAGTGTTCCCTAGGACCAATAGAGCTCTGGTTAGATGCAGTGTTCCCAAAGACCAATAGAGCTCTGGTTAAATGTAGTGTTCCCTAGGCCCCATAGAGCTCTGGTTAGAGGGAGTGTTCCCTAGGACCAATAGAGCTCTGGTTAGAGGGAGTGTTCCCTAGGACCCATAGAGATCTGGTTAAATGTAGTGTTCCCTAGGCCCCATAGAGCTCTGGTTAGAGGGAGTGTTCCCTAGGCCCCATAGAGCTCTGGTTAGAGGGAGTGTTCCCTAGGCCCCATAGAGCTCTGGTTAGAGGGAGTGTTCCCTAGGACCCATAGAGCTCTGGTAAGATGTAGTGTTCCCTAGGACCCATAGAGCTCTGGTTAGAGGGAGTGTTCCCTAGGACCCATAGAGCTCTGGTTAGAGGGAGTGTTCCCTAGGCCCCATAGAGCTCTGGTTAGATGTAGTGTTCCCTAGGCCCCATAGAGATCTGGTTAGAGGGAGTGTTCCCTAGGCCCCATAGAGCTCTGGTTAGAGGGAGTGTTCCCTAGGCCCCATAGAGCTCTGGTTAGAGGGAGTGTTCCCTAGGGCCCATAGAGCTCTGGTTAGAGGGAGTGTTCCCTAGGACCCATAGAGCTCTGGTTAGATGTAGTGTTCCCTAGGACCCATAGAGCTCTGGTTAGAGGGAGTGTTCCCTAGGACCCATAGAGCTCTGGTTAGATGGAGTGTTCCCTAGGACCCATAGAGCTCTGGTAAGATGTAGTGTTCCCTAGGACCCATAGAGCTCTGGTTCGAGGGAGTGTTCCCTAGGACCCATAGAGCTCTGGTTAGAGGGAGTGTTCCCTAGGACCCATAAAGCTCTGGTTAAATGTAGTGTTCCCTTGGGCCCATAGAGCTCTGGTTAAATGTAGTGTTCCCTTGGGCCCATAGAGCTCTGGTTAAATGTTGTGTTCCCTTGGGCCCATAGAGCTCTGGTTAGATGTAGTGTTCCCTAGGACCCATAGAGCTCTGGTTAGAGGGAGTGTTCCCTAGGACCCATAGAGCGCTGGTTAGAGGGAGTGTTCCCTAGGCCCCATAGAGCTCTGGTTAGAGGGAGTGTTCCCTAGGGCCCATAGAGCTCTGGTTAGAGGGAGTGTTCCCTAGGACCCATAGAGCTCTGGTTAGATGTAGTGTTCCCTAGGACCCATAGAGCTCTGGTTAGAGGGAGTGTTCCCTAGGACCCATAGAGCTCTGGTTAGAGGGAGTGTTCCCTAGGACGCATAGAGCTCTGGTAAGATGTAGTGTTCCCTAGGACCCATAGAGCTCTGGTTCGAGGGAGTGTTCCCTAGGACCCATATAGCTCTGGTTAGAGGGAGTTTTCCCTAGGATCCATAGAGCTCTGGTTAAATGTAGTGTTCCCTAGGACCCATAGAGCTCTGGTTAAATGTAGTGTTCCCTGGACCCATAGAGCTCTGGTTAAATGTAGTGTTCCCTAGGACCCATAGAGCTCTGGTTAAATGTAGTGTTCCCTAGGACCCATAGAGCTCTGGTTAAATGTAGTGTTCCCTAGGACCCATAGAGCTCTGGTTCGAGGGAGTGTTCCCTAGGACCCATAGAGCTCTGGTAAGATGTAGTGTTCCCTAGGACCCATAGAGCTCTGGTTAGATGTAGTGCTCCCTAGGACCCATAGAGATCTGGTTAAATGTAGTGTTCCCTAGGACCCATAGAGCTCTGGTTAAATGTAGTGTTCCCTAGGACCCATAGAGCTCTGGTTAAATGTAGTGTTCCCTAGGACCCATAGAGCTCTGGTTAAATGTAGTGTTCCCTAGGACCAATAGAGCTCTGGTTAAATGTAGTGTTCCCTAGGGCCCATAGAGCTCTGGTTATTAAATGTAGTGTTCCCTAGGGCCCATAGAGCTCTGGTTAAATTTAGTGTTCCCTAGGACCAATAGAGCTCTGGTTAGATGCAGTGTTCCCAAAGACCAATAGAGCTCTGGTTAAATGTAGTGTTCCCTAGGCCCCATAGAGCTCTGGTTAGAGGGAGTGTTCCCTAGGCCCCATAGAGCTCTGGTTAGATGTAGTGTTCCCTAGGACCCATAGAGCTCTGGTTAGAGGGAGTGTTCCCTAGGACCCATAGAGCTCTGGTTAGATGGAGTGTTCCCTAGGCCCCATAGAGCTCTGGTTCGAGGGAGTGTTCCCTAGGACCCATAGAGCTCTGGTTAGAGGGAGTGTTCCCTAAGACCCATAAAGCTCTGGTTAAATGTAGTGTTCCCTTGGGCCCATAGAGCTCTGGTAAAATGTAGTGTTCCCTTGGACCAATAGAGCTCTGGTTAAATGTAGTGTTCCCTTGGGCCCATAGAGCTCTGGTTAAATGTAGTGTTCCCTTGGGCCCATAGAGCTCTGGTTAAATGTTGTGTTCCCTTGGGCCCATAGAGCTCTGGTTAGATGTAGTGTTCCCTAGGGCCCATAGAGCTCTGGTTTGAGGGAGTGTTCAATGTGGAGAACAGGGTTCCATTTGAGACACATTCTGCATGGTGAATGGTATGATTGATTCAAAATCATTTAAAATGCTTTAGCTGTGCTTGATTAAGCCTGTTTCTAAACCCCCGCCCACCTGCTGCTGCCTGACCCCGCCCACTTGGTACTGCCCGACCCCGCCCACCGGGTACTGCCCGACCCCGCCCACCTGGTACTTCAGTCAGGATATTGTTAAAATCTGAAATGTACTTGCACCACAGCTAAATACATATAAACTCAGGTTTTCACAATTGCTCACATTTATTCCAAGGAAATGTTAGGATCACCACTTTATTTTAAGAATGTGAAATGTCAGAATAATAATAGAGATAATTATTTATTTCAGCTTTTATTTCTTTCATCACATTCCCAGTGGTTCAGAAGTTTACATACACTCAATTAGTATTTGATAGCATTGCCTTTAAATTCTTTAACTTGGGTCAAACGTTTTGGTTTAGCCTTCCACAAGCTCCCCACAATATGTTGGGTGAATTTTGGCCCATTCCTCCTGACAGAGCTGGTGTAACTGAGTCAGGTTTGTAGGCCTCCTTGCACGCACACGCTTTTTCAGATCTGCCCACAAGTTTTCTATAGGATTGAGGTCATGGCTTTGTGATGGCAACTCCAATACCTTGACTTTATTGTCCTTAAGCCATTTTGCCACAACTATAGAAGTATGCTTGGGGTCATTGTCCATTTGGAAGACCCATTTGCGACCAAGCTTTAACTTCCTGACTGATGTCTTGAGAGGCTGATGTCTTGCAACAAATATATCCACATAATTTTCAACCCTCATGATGCCATCTATTTTGTGAAGTGCACCAGTCCCTCCTGCAGCAAAGCACCCCCACAACATGAGGCTGCCACCCCCATGCTTCACGGTTGGGATTGTGTTCTTCGGCTTGAAAGCCTCCCCCTTTTTCCTCCAAATACAACGATGGTCATTATGGCCAAACAATTCTATTTTTGTTTCATCAGAACAGAGGACATTTCTACAAAAAGTACAATATTTGTCCCCATGTGCGGTTGCAAACCGTAGTCTGGCTTTTTTATGGTGGTTTTGGAGCAGTGGCTTCTTCCTTGCTTAACGGTCTTTCAGGTTATGTCGATATAGGACTTGTTTTACTGTGGATATAGATACTTTTGTACCTGTTTCCTCCAGCATCTTCACAAAGGTCCTTTGCTGTTGTCCTGGGATTGATTTGTACTTTTCGCACCAAAGTACGTTCATCTCTAGGAGACAGAAAGCGTCTCCTTCCTGAGCAGTATGACGGCTGCGTGGTCGCATGGTGTTTATACTTGCGTACTATTGCTTTTACAGATTAACGTGGTACCTTCAGGCGTTTGGAAATTCCTCCCAAGGATGAACCAGACTTGTGGAGGTCTACAAATTTTTTTCTGATGTCTTGGCTGATTTCCATAGATTTTCCCAAGATGTCAAGCAAAAAGTCACTGAGTTTGAAGGTAGTTTGAAGGTAGGTGTAACGATTTTCTTCATGTGAAGGAGAGTCGGACCAAAATGTGGCGTAGCTATTGAGATTCATGTTTAATGAAACAAAGGAAACACGAATCAATACAAAAACAATAAACGTAACGTGAAAACCGAAACAGACTAAACTGGTGCAAACTAACACAGGACAGGAACAGGAACAATCACCCACAAAACCCAACACCAAACAGGCTACCTAAATATGATTCCCAATCAGAGACAATGACTCACACCTGCCTCTGATTGAGAACCATATCAGGCCAAACATAGAACTAGACAAACTAGACATGAAACATAGAATGCCCACTCAGCTCACACCCTGACCAACCAAAACATAGAAACATACAAAGCAAACTATGGTCAGGGTGTGACAGTAGGCCTTGAAATACATCCACAGGTACACCTCTAATTGATGTCAATAAGCCTATCAGAATCTTCTAAAGCCATGACATAATTTTCTGGAATTCTCCAAGCTGTTTAAAGGCACAGTCAGCTTAGTGTATGTAAACTTCTGACCCACTGGAATTGTGATACAGTGAATTATAAGTGAAATAATCTGTCTGTAAACAATTGTTGGAAAAATTACTTGTTTCATGCACAAAGTAGATGTCCTAACCGACTTGCCAAAACTATAGTTTTCTCATATTTCAGTAGTTCACTTGTTCCTTCAACCCGGTTTCATTACAGTGAGTAGGACGTTGACCGGCTTTGTCACAAAGCACAAAGTGCACAACAACAGCAAAGGGTGATTTTACACGTGTGACTGACCAGGTTGTCCCCGACGACCCAATCTGATAACGCAGCCGTTCTATAGTACTGAGAAAGTATCATCGGACAGCGAAGGAGGTGAAAGTTCACCCTGAAAGCTCTTACACCCATAGTGAGATTAGGTTAAGGGTCGGCGAAGGAATAAACTAGTCAATGGTTTATAATTAACTCCATCAAAATATAATATTTTCCTAAAGAGAAGTACATCCTTCTCTCTGTTGTGTGTGTAATAAAGTTGTTATACAGTGTGCTGGCTGCACCAAAATGTGCAAAACAGTTGTGATACCGTATACTTGCATGCCAGCTGTACCGTAAGGTATAAAACAGTCATACAATAGACCAGCTGTATCGTAAGGTATAGAACAGTCATACAATAGACCAGCTGTATCGTAAGGTGTTAAACAGTCATACAATAGACCAGCTGTATCGTAAGGTATAAAACAGTCATACAATAGACCAGCTGTATCGTAAGGTATAAAACAGTCATACAATAGACCAGCTGTATCGTAAGGTGTTAAACAGTCATACAATAGACCAGCTGTATCGTAAGGTGTTAAACAGTCATACAATAGACCAGCTGTATCGTAAGGTGTAAAACAGTCATACAATAGACCAGCTGTATCGTAAGGTATAAAACAGTCATACAATAGACCAGCTGTATCGTAAGGTGTTAAACAGTCATACAATAGACCAGCTGTATCGTAAGGTGTTAAACAGTCATACAATAGACCAGCTGTATCGTAAGGTATAAAACAGTCATACAATAGACCAGCTGTATCGTAAGGTGTTAAACAGTCATACAATAGACCAGCTGTATCGTAAGGTGTTAAACAGTCATACAATAGACCAGCTGTATCGTAAGGTGTTAAACAGTCATACAATAGACCAGCTGTATCGTAAGGTGTTAAACAGTCATACAATAGACCAGCTGTATCGTAAGGTATAAAACAGTCATACAATAGACCAGCTGTATCGTAAGGTATAAAACAGTCATACAATGGACCAGCTGTATCGTAAGGTGTAAAACAGTCATACAATAGACCAGCTGTATCGTAAGGTGGTAAACAGTCATACAATAGACCAGCTGTATCGTAAGGTGTTAAACAGTCATACAATAGACCAGCTGTATCATAAGGTGTTAAACAGTCATACAATAGACCAGCTGTATCGTAAGGTGGTAAACAGTCATACAATAGACCAGCTGTATCGTAAGGTATAAAACAGTCATACAATAGACCAGCTGTATCGTAAGGTATAAAACAGTCATACAATAGACCAGCTGTATCGTAAGGTGTAAAACAGTCATACAATAGACCAGCTGTATCGTAAGGTGTTAAAAAGTCATACAATAGACCAGCTGTATCATAAGGTGTTAAACAGTCGTTATACAGCATGCTAGCTGCACCATAAGGTGTTAAACAGTCGTTATACAGCATGCTAGCTGCACCATAAGGTGTAAAACAGTCGTTATACAGCATGCTAGCTGCACCATAAGGCGTAATACAGTCGTTATACAGCATGCTAGCTGCACCGTAAGGCGTAATACAGTCGTTATACAGCATGCTAGCTGCACCGTAAGGCGTAATACAGTCGTTATACAGCATGCTAGCTGCACCGTAAGGTGTAATACAGTCGTTATACAGCATGCTAGCTGCACCGTAAGGCGTAATACAGTCGTTATACAGCATGCTAGCTGCACCGTAAGGCGTAATACAGTCGTTATACAGCATGCTAGCTGCACCGTAAGGTGACTCTCACTATAGATCAGGAGAGCTGATGTTTTGGAAGAAAGAGCACATGGAGGTAGATAAGGATAATAGTATCAGTTGACCCCAGGTCAGAACGAGCACTACACCACATAATGGGATTGACATTACAGTCTGAAAGGCCCTTACCCATCGGGAAGTCAAGAGTATTTTTTTGGGGGGGTTGCCCGAAAATTATGATCAAAATATATATTAGTATTTATGTAGAAGAGCTGTATGTGACCTGCCTTTCACCCACACATACGGGACTAATCAGGCAGATGTATAGTACTGTAATACTTCAAGTACTGTAATACTTCAAGTACTGTAATACTTCAAGTACTGTAATTCTTGGTATTCAGTAAAATCATTCTCAGAGCTCAACTTGCCTGGCTGCCATAAAGTCCGCATATTGTCTTTCACTTATATTTTTTCTCAATCGCTTCGGCTCATTTAAAAAATAAATAATTAAAAAACAATTTTAACATTCTCTAAACTGTCACTGTTGTTGTTTTATGGGACGTCTATTGTATGTCTGAAAAAATGTAATAACTCATCCAAAACATTTCATTCATGCTTTAAAACCGTAATTATTGTGTCAGTAAATTGGCCCAATGCCACCAAAATGAAAAGTGTTTTTTGTTTGTCATCGTGTGAGCCGTACTGGACAAATGGTTAGGATGTTTTTTCCACCAATGGCAGTCAACCCTGGAAATGTTAGGATGTTTTTTCTACCAATGGCAGTCAACCCTGGAAATGTTTGGATGTTTTTTCCACCAATGGCAGTCAACCCTGAAAATGTTTGTCATATACACATTTCAGTTTTGTTCTACTTTTCTGTTGACACTTACTGCTTACTGTGCTATACCAGAAGGTCAGTTGTGTCTAGCTGAACGCTATTGTGTATCACACTGAGCTTTTTAGATAACCGATTTCAACAGTAGGTCAAAGTTTACTGGGAAAAGTCAATACGGGACAATACTGTAGGACACAGAAAAAAGGATATGTATCTTTGTATGTATACAGTACATGTATTTTTGGAGCAACACTACAACTTCCCACCTTGTTGGTGGACGTCCTGTCGCTCTTGTTAGTCTGGCCAGAGATTTTCGGCAACATCACATCTGATGTTTTCCCTTTGTGATGGGGGGGGGGGGCGCAACCATTCCCTGCAATGATCGCCGGTGATGTCTTCACAAGCAGTATTCAAGGCATCTTAACAGAGACATCTTGGGCCCGATAGTCATATACCATCTAACAGAGACATCTGATCTTATGCCCGATAGTCATATACCATCTAACAGAGACATCTGATCTTGGGCCCGATAGTCATATACCATCTAACAGAGACATCTGATCTTGTGCCCGATAGTCATATACCATCTAACAGAGACATCTGATCTTGTGCCCGATAGTCATATACCATCTAACAGAGACATCTGATCTTGATCCCAATAGTCATATACCATTTAACAGAGACATCTGATCTTGATCCCAATAGTCATATACCATCTAACAGAGACATCTGATCTTGATCCCAATAGTCATATACCATTTAACAGAGACATCTGATCTTGATCCCGATAGTCATATACTCTCCACCTCCATGCTGAAAAACCCCTCATCTACACCTATTGTTTGTACAGATGAACGTGGTACCTTCAGGTGTTTGGAAATTGCTACCAAGGATGAACCAGACTTGTGGAGGTCTAACATTTTTTTCTGAGGTCTTGGTTGATTTCTTTTGATTTTCCCATGATGTCAAGCAAAGAGGTACTGGGTTTGAAGGTAGGCCTTGAAATGCATCCACAGGTACACCTCCAATTGACTCAAATTATGTCAATTAGCCTATCAGAAGCATCTAAAGCCATGACATAATTTTCTGGAATTTTCCAAGCTGTTTAAGGCACAGTCAACTTAGTGTATGTAAACTTCTGACCCACTGGAATTGTGATACAGTGAATTCTAAGTGAAATAATCTGTCTGTAAACAATCGTTGGAAAAATGACTTGTTTCATGCACAAAGTAGTATGTTAACAAGAAATTTGTGGAGTGGTTGAAAAACGAGTTTTAATGACTCCAACCTAAGTGTATGTAAACGTCCGACTTCAATGGTAAACCAATGGTTTACCGAGACATACTGGTACCACAGCTCCTTCACTCTGTCACTATTCCTCTGAAATGACACCTTGTACAGTTGTTTCAAAACTCTGTCTAACACTTGATTGGTTGATTGGTAAGATTGTGATTCCTATTTCATTACTATGTCACCTGGCAGGTAATTTGTCAATTTTGCAGAGATCACAATCATTCCATGTCCTAGATATTTGTGGCATATACATGTATGTCTGACTGATTTTGATATTTGAATGGATCATGTTGCACGTGACGGCTCACACGATGAAATAATGTTTTGAATGTTTGAATGTTTAGATGTTTAGAATGTTTAAATGTTTAGATGTTTAGAATGTTTGAATGTTTAGATGTTTAGAATGTTTAAATGTTTAGATGTTTAGAATGTTTAGATTTTTAGAATGTTTAAATGTTTAGATGTTTAGAATGTTTAGATGTTTAGAATGTTTAGATGTTTAGATTTTTTATAATGTTTAGATTTTTATAATGTTTAAATGTTTAGATGCTTAAATGTTTAGAATGTTTAGATGTTTAGATGTTTAGAATTGTTTAGACAATTTCACTGAGAATCAACTCATCAGTTTTGTTCAGCCATGGTGCATGTAGTTATTGTGCAAATTGTAAACAATTGTACTTCCTCTTTTGCACACACTTGCTAAAACGTGCAATTTGCTTAAATTAATAATAAATTAACATCTGATGTGAACAAGAAACTAATTGTTGCTTGAGATTTGAATGGATTGTTTTGAAAAAAAATTCTCATTTGAGGATTGAGCCAGAGCGATTGAGAGTAACTGTAATAAACAAATACATAGGCTGTACTTTTCAAGAGAGGTATAAATATAATGGGGTTTGAGAAGACAGTCTTCAAACATCAACAAGGAAGTAGAAATGGGTTAGGTTACTTCTATAGTTAGTCTAGTATAAATCGTATTGAACTTTGTCTGAACCTCTGTTGTATTCCAGCAATGTCATCCACTGATGGCACGCATGTCCTGACTGAATCGTGAGAAAGGTTCAAGTCTATATACAGACCTACTCTTAATGAGTGAAGGGTGATCTCTATAGATACAGACCTACTCTTAAGGAGTGTAAGGTGATCTCTATAGATACAGACCTACTCTTAAGGAGTGTAAGGTGATCTCTATAGATACAGACCTACTCTTTGTCACGAACCGGCTCCAATTTCGTAACAAAAAGGGAGACAATGTGGAGATAAGGAATAACAAAATATATTTATTAACTAAAGTAAACTAAATATAATGAACAATTGTGTGTGTAGTCAGTAATCAGTAGTGTAAGTGAGTGGTTACGTGCAAAAATGTGATAATGAGGGGTGTTGAAAGGAGCCAACGGAAACAGCCACAAAAACAGCCACAAAAACACGACCAAAATCTGTGTCTGCATGGAGAGAGTCTCCCCAATGAATGGGGAAGAGGTGTATTTATCCTGGGACACACCTGAGCCCAGGTGTGTCCCATTTCGCTGACGACCCTCCCGGCTCCGCCCACTGACATCCTATTAAGGAAAACAAGAGCAAAGAGACAGAATACGGCAGACGGAGAGGGAGGGTCTGCAGACGGAGAGGGAGGGTCTGCAGACGGAGAGGGAGGGTCTGCAGACGGAGAGGGAGGGTCTGCAGACGGAGTGGGAGGGTCTGCAGACAGAGTGGGAGGGTCTGCAGACAGAGTGGGAGGGTCTGCAGACGGAGAGGGAGGGTCTGCAGACGGAGTGGGAGGGTCTGCAGACGGAGAGGGAGGGTCTGCAGACGGAGTGGGAGGGTCTGCAGATGGAGTGGGAGGGTCGTCACATCTTCATGAGTGTAAGGTGATCTCTATAGATACAGACCTACTCTTAAGGAGTGTAAGGTGATCTCTATAGATACAGACCTACTCTTAATGAGTGTGAGGTGATGTATTTAAGTGATAATGCTCTCAAAGCCGATGATTGGAGGATATATTGGTACTGGTGTTGTTTTCGTCGAGGGCTTGCAAACAGTACCAATATATCCTCCAATCACCGGCTTCGGGGGCATTATCACTTAAATACATCACCTCACACTCCTTAAGAGTAGGTCTGTATCTATAGAGACCACCCTTCACTCATTAAGAGTAGGTCTGTATCTATAGAAATCACCCTTCACTCATTTTTACAACGTGTTACCAACATATTCATATAATGATTGACATATTTTAAATTAAAAACAATGTTTTGACGAATCACAACCGGCTGTAATTGGGAGTCCCACAGGGCGGCGTACAATTGGCCCAGCGTCGTCCGCGGTAATGCGTCATTGTAAATAAGAATTTGTTCTTAACTGACTTGCCGAGTTAAATAAAGGTTAGGTTTAAAAACATAAAACAGTCAGAGAAAGGAAAGATGTTTTTTTGGATGATTTCATGAGACATTTTATTTTTATGTTCTGGGGAAAGTTGGTGTCCCCTGCCATCTGGTGTCAATATGAAACTAATAGAACAGTTTTATGTGAATTAAAAACAAACATATATCTTTTTTTAATCTAACCTTTATTTAACTAGGCTTAAGTCAGTTATGAACAAATTATTATTTACAATGACGGCCTACACTACACCAGCTAACCCCGGACAACTCTGGGCCAATTGTACGCTGCCCAATGGGACTCCCAATTACAGCCGGTTGTGATACAGCCTGGAATCGAACCAGGGTGTCTATAGTGACGCCTCGAGCACTGAGATGCAGTGCCTTAGACCGCTCCGCCACTCGGGAGCCCAAAACAACTATACAAAATGTTTAAACAGAATGTTGATTTTTATTTTATTTAAAAAAACGATATACACATTTGACAGACTTCGGACACAGCCTCAGACAGTCACTGTGAACATGTAGAAATGAAGTATTTAGCTACAATACCTCAAATTGGGTTGTTATGTTGTGGACTGGCAATTATAACATTTACATTACATTACATTTAAGTCATTTAGCAGACGCTCTTATCCAGAGCGACTTACAAATTGGTGAATTCACCTTCTGACATCCAGTGGAACAGCCACTTTACAATAGTGCATCTAAGTCATTAAGGGGGGGGGTGAGAAGGATTACTTATCCTATCCTAGGTATTCCTTGAAGAGGTGGGGTTTCAGGTGTCTCCGGAAGGTGGTGATTGACTCCGCTGTCCTGGCGTCGTGAGGGAGTTTGTTCCACCATTGGGGGGCCAGAGCAGCGAACAGTTTTGACTGGGCTGAGCGGGAACTGTACTTCCTCAATGGTAGGGAGGCGAGCAGGCCAGAGGTGGATGAACGCAGTGCCCTTGCTTGGGTGTAGGGCCTGATCAGAGCCTGGAGGTACTGCGGTGCCGTTCCCCTCACAGCTCCGTAGGCAAGCACCATGGTCTTGTAGCGGATGCGAGCTTCAACTGGAAGCCAGTGGAGAGAGCGGAGGAGCGGGGTGACGTGAGAGAACTTGGGAAGGTTGAACACCAGACGGGCTGCGGCGTTCTGGATGAGTTGTAGGGGTTTAATGGCACAGGCAGGGAGCCCAGCCAACAGCGAGTTGCAGTAATCCAGACGGGAGATGACAAGTGCCTGGATTAGGACCTGCGCCGCTTCCTGTGTGAGGCAGGGTCGTACTCTGCGGATGTTGTAGAGCATGAACCTACAGGAACGGGCCACCGCCATGATGTTGGTTGAGAACGACAGGGTGTTGTCCAGGATCACGCCAAGGTTCTTAGCGCTCTGGGAGGAGGACACAATGGAGTTGTCAACCGTGATGGCGAGATCATGGAACGGGCAGTCCTTCCCCGGGAGGAAGAGCAGCTCCGTCTTGCCGAGGTTCAGCTTGAGGTGGTGATCCGTCATCCACACTGATATGTCTGCCAGACATGCAGAGATGCGATTCGCCACCTGGTCATCAGAAGGGGGAAAGGAGAAGATTAATTGTGTGTCGTCTGCATAGCAATGATAGGAGAGACCATGTGAGGTTATGACAGAGCCAAGTGACTTGGTGTATAGCGAGAATAGGAGAGGGCCTAGAACAGAGCCCTGGGGGACACCAGTGGTGAGAGCGCGTGGCGAGGAGACAGATTCTCGCCACGCCACCTGGTAGGAGCGACCTGTTATAAGACAGGTAATGAGGTCTGTTACCAAACACCAGCATGAACACGACTGAGTCATTCAATTCAATTTTTACTACAGTGGGACTGGGGTCCTCCTAAGGTTTTTTTCCACCGCTGTGGGTGGAAATATTGAGCTCCACAATACCTCAAAATAGTTTGTTCTGTTGTGGAGATTACAAGACAGGTGGCCTCTGCCACAGACTCGTTCCTCACCTGTGAAGTGAACTCAGATACCCCATCATTAGATGACTTAGCCAGGCATTAAGTTTAGTCTATTCAAATCCTTACACGGTCAACTGAGGGCTTGAGGTCCCCTAAAGTTTTTTAAATCTGTGGTTGTTGTCATGAACCACGTGTCCCACCGCACACGCATACTCACACACACACACACACACACACACGCACACACACACACACACACACACACACACACACGCACACACACGCGCACACGCACGCGCACACACACTCACACACACACACACACACACGTGCACACACACACACACACACGTGCACACGTACACGCACACACACACACACACACACACACACACACACACACACACACACACACACACACACACGTGCACACGTACACGCACGCACACGCACACACACACACACACACACGCACACACACACACACACTATGTGATAGTTTCAAAGGAGGATGTAGCAGAAATAGGATTATGGTGACAGCTCCTCATGACAGGGTTGAACAACACAAAAGGACAGTCCATACTTATGTGTTCTAAAGGGATTCACGCCGAGCAGCTGATGGTTTAGTAGGAGGTCACAACCAATCTGGTGGTTCAGGGTCTTGTGTAGTAGGTGGGCCCACTGTGTTAAGTAGTGAACATTGTGTCGGCCACTTGGGTCATTGAAGAGAAAACAGAGTTCTTATTGTCACGATGAGAAAAGTTTTAACCACGAAGCTTAAAGAGGTTTGTTAAAAAACATTCTCTGATTACAAAAAAAATGGGGTGGGGGGGTTGCGCGATATGGGCAGAATTTCTAGGTGTGTTTTTTTATATTGCGATAGGTGATTTTTGATCAGTTACATGTGGTGGAGTTACTTTTAGTCATTTCCATGTTTATTCAACAATTACCAATACTGTTTTTTGGCAACATCCATATATATGTAATTTTCATTTGTTATAATATATTAACATTAGATCAAAACACTTGGGTGAACTGTTGAAGTCATAGAGATATAAATGACATATTTAAGAAGTAAATCAAATCAAAGTTTATTTGTCACGTGCGCCGAATACAACAGGTGTAGTAGACCTTACAGTGAAATGTTGAATACAACAGGTGTAGTAGACCTTACAGTGAAATGCTTAATTCAACAGGTGTAGTAGACCTTACAGTGAAATGTTGAATACAACAGGTGTTGTCGACCTTACAGTGAAATGCTTACTTACAGGCTCTAACCAATAGTGCAAAAAAGGTATTAGGTGAACAATAGGTAAGTAAAGAAATAAAACAACAGTAAAAAGACAGACTATATACAGTAGAGAGGCTATATACAGTAGAGAGGCTATATACAGTAGCGAGGCTATATACAGTAGAGAGGATGCAAAAATAGTGAGGCTACATACAGACACCGGTTAGTCAGGCTAAAAATGTTGTCAGCACTCCTTTATGTTGTGAGCACTCCTTTATGTTGTGAGCACTCCTTTATGTTGTGAGCACTCCTTTATGTTGTGAGCACTCCTTTATGTTGTCAGCACTCCTTTATGTTGTCAGCACTCCTTTATGTTGTAATCACTCCTTTATGTTGTGAACACTCCTTTATGTTGTCAGCACTCCTTTATGTTGTGAGCACTCCTTTATGTTGTGTTATGGTGTGAACACTCCTTTATGTTGTCAGCACTCCTTTATGTTGTGAGCACTCCTTTATGTTGTGAGCACTCCTTTATGTTGTGAGCACTCCTTTATGTTGTGAGCACTCCTTTATGTTGTCAGCACTCCTTTATGTTGTCAGCACTCCTTTATGTTGTAATCACTCCTTTATGTTGTGAACACTCCTTTATGTTGTCAGCACTCCTTTATGTTGTGAGCACTCCTTTATGTTGTCAGCACTCCTTTATGTTGTCAGCACTCCTTTATGTTGTAATCACTCCTTTATGTTGTGAGCACTCCTTTATGTTGTCAGCACTCCTTTATGTTGTCAGCACTCCTTTATGTTGTCAGCACTCCTTTATGTTGTCAGCACTCCTTTATGTTGTGAGCACTCCTTTATGTTGTGAGCACTCCTTTATGTTGTCAGCACTCCTTTATGTTGTCAGCACTCCTTTATGTTGTGAGCACTCCTTTATGTTGTGAGCACTCCTTTATGTTGTGATCGGCCCGAGTTCCCGACTTGGAATTCCAAGTTGGATGACCGTTCAAACCTTATTTTCCCAAACGGAGGTAGTTTTTTTCCAGAGTTCCCAGTTGTCTTGTAGCCTGATATTTACCAGTTCCGAGTTTCAAGTTGTTTTGAACGTGGCAGAAGTCATGCTGGATTGACAGCATGGCCAATGTTAAATGTTTATCCCTTTAAGCTTGGAAAAGAGAGCCTTAAACCCAGACTTGGACCCCACACCCACTCCACTGAATAGCAAACAAGTGATTGCTTGCAATGCTGGCAATGCTGGCCACTCATTGTTGAATTTGCGATTTCAAATTTGTTGTGTCCAACGGTCAATGAGCACTAATACGTTTTATCGATAATTTCTCTTCATATGACAAGGCTTGAAAAGGTTTTGCCAATAGATTGTCAACTTGATTCATGATGATGACCGCTAGCTCAGATTTTGAAAGCATGACGTTGACATGATCAGTCCAATCAAAGCTACGGTACATTTGACGTAATTTGATCTGTGGCCAATGACCTTGAGCTTGGTTGGATGGACACTTCTAACGTAACTCTATGGCAGCAACCAAGGGGCTTGAAATGTTGAGCTCTCCCTGTAGATTTTGCGGTGACGAAGAGTCCCCATGAGTGACAGAACACTGAGCCAATCACGGTGCAACTGGAGAACAATACCAACCCCCACACTCTCTATATTCCACTGGGTGCCCCACCACCACAGAAAGCACTGAGTGAGGCTGAAGCACCTGCCTTTTGGAGCTGCTTTACTCAAGAAAGCAAATAAGAGACCGTGTTCTTATGCGGCTTTATTAACGCAATTATATATATTTTCTTACTTTGTTTACAAACTGATATGTGACACATATCAATGTCAAAATAACATGCAAAACAGCCCCCCCCCCCTCAAAAAATGTGTTGGCACTTTGCATGCAATATGGATATGATATGGATTTCTTGTGGAATGAGTATTGAACATGTTAATATTGTGATTTCCATGTGAATTTGATTAATTGTTGAGCGAGGTGGAAAATGATATGTGACGGCTTGCAAGGATCTCAGAAAATAGTTAAAATATTATTTATTTTATGCTCCAGCAAGTATAGTTCTGTAGTCTGCAATTTATTATACTGTTTAACACGTCCAAATGTATTTTGTTAGAGCAACCCTGGTTAAAGTAAACTTGTATAAAGTGACCTTTGCCAACGGGATTCTACTGACCCCTGGGTGTCTGTAGTGTTGATTACAGTTGTATTTTGGTCGGCCAATGACATTTCGACGTCAACTTCCCCTTTAAAAATTTCAACCCGAAGTTGGCGCTCGATGCGGCGCGCAAACTCAAACGACACTGGAGTTTGTTGTCAGAAACGTCGACTTCTAGCGTTTGTAAGCAGCAGGTGATATAGAAAAAAAAATCATCAAACGACACTGTTTTATGACAAAGAATTAGCTAATTATAACTCGTCTGGGAACTTTGGATGTACGGAAACATTTTAATGACCGACAGGTTGCTTATCGAGCGTATTGAAGCCAGGAAGGGCGCTCGGTAACGGTGTCTTAACGATGTGGATAATGAGTTGGCCTTGGTAACCAAGCAGCTGACAAACCACCCTGTGAATTTGTAAACAATGCCTTGTGTTGCACATCAAGTTATTATTGTTGTCTAATTGTGCTGAACGTTACTGTATTTGAGAAGAGTTTGCTAGCTTACAAGGCAGTTGAGCAAGTTATTTTATGAGGGAGTTGTGCTTGTCCATCACCTGAAGATGACTTCCGCATTGGTAAGTAAACATGATGATGATGATGATGATGATGATGAGTTGACAACAAATCAACTGACCGGCTAAATACTGTAAACCTCTTCCTTTCACATTGTTAGGATGACCCAACCCTGGAGAGGCACTTCAAGGGCCACAGAGACACCATAACAAGCATTGACTTCAACTGTAACATGAAACAAATTGGTAAGTGTTGTTCGTTAATCATAAAAATATATATAAAAAAATCGAATATATTTGGTACATGCGCCCAATACTACAGGTGTAGACTTTACCGTACTATGCTTACTTATTAGCTCTTAAAAAGTATGAGAAATTTTCAAAAAAGGAAACAGTAAGAATAACAATAATAAGACTATTTACAAGGAGTACTGAGTCAATGTGCAGGGGCACGAGGTACTTGAGGTAGGTAGGGATAAAAGTGACTCTTCAATCAGGATAGATAATAAACAGAGTAGCAGAGTTAGTTTGTGTGTGGGTTGAATCCAGTGAGTGTTGATATTTGTAAATATTTTTTAAATTTGTTCTTAACTGACTTGCCTAGTTAAATAAAGGTTAAATGTAAAACTTAAATGATGCACTACCCAATATAGAAATGGCACCTTGTACATTCTACTATTACAACGTTCAATAGTAAGTTTTTAAAGTCGGACCGAGTTCCTTAAAAACAACTATTTTCTTATTAAGCATTTTTTTGTGGGGGACTAGTTTGTTGCCCTAGACCAGTTTGTGAACCACTGGTGTAATGGGTACAGTCTGTTTGTATCCATTAGCATACTATAGTATAAGACAAACAGACTGTACCCAATACATCAGTGGTTCCCAAACTGGTCTAGGTCAAAAAACTAATACAGACTGAACCCATTAGACAACTAATATAGTATAATACAGACTGAACCCATTAGACAACTAATATAGTATAATACAGACTGAACTCATTAGACAACTAATATAGTATAATACAGACTGAACCCATTAGCATACTAATATAGTATAATACAGACTGAACTCATTAGCATACTATAGTATAAGACAAACACTGTTCATTAGCATACTATAGTATAAGACAAACAGACTGTTCATTAGCATACTATAGTATAAGACAAACAGACTGTGGCCATTAGCATACTATAGTATAAGACAAACAGACTGTTCATTAGCATACTATAGTATAAGACAAACAGACTGTTCATTAGCATACTATAGTATAAGACAAACAGACTGTTCATTAGCATACTATAGTATAAGACAAACAGACTGTTCATTAGCATACTATAGTATAAGACAAACAGACTGTTCATTAGCATACTATAGTATAAGACAAACAGACTGTTCATTAGCATACTATAGTATAAGACAAACAGACTGTTCATTAGCATACTATAGTATAAGACAAACAGACTGTTCATTAGCATACTATAGTATAAGACAAACATACTGTTCATTAGCATACTATAGTATAAGACAAACAGACTGTGGCCATTAGCATACTATAGTATAAGACATACAGACTGTTCATTAGCATACTATAGTATAAGACAAACAGACTGTTCATTAGCATACTATAGTATAAGACAAACAGACTGTTCATTAGCATACTATAGTATAAGACAAACAGACTGTTCATTAGCATACTATAGTATAAGACAAACAGATTGTTCATTAGCATACTATAGTATAAGACAAATAGACTGTTCATTAGCATACTATAGTATAAGACAAACAGACTGTGTCCATTAGCATACTATAGTATAAGACAAACAGATTGTTCATTAGCATACTATAGTATAAGACAAACAGACTGTTCATTAGCATACTATAGTATAAGACAAACAGACTGTTCATTAGCATACTATAGTATAAGACAAACATACTGTTCATTAGCATACTATAGTATAAGACAAATAGACTGTGGCCATTAGCATACTATAGTATAAGACAAACAGATTGTTCATTAGCATACTATAGTATAAGACAAACAGACTGTTCATTAGCATACTATAGTATAAGACAAACAGATTGTTCATTAGCATACTATAGTATAAGACAAACAGACTGTTCATTAGCATACTATAGTATAAGACAAACAGACTGTTCATTAGCATACTATAGTATAAGACAAACAGATTGTTCATTAGCATACTATAGTATAAGACAAACAGACTGTTCATTAGCATACTATAGTATAAGACAAACATTTAAGTCATTACAGACTGTTCATTAGCATACTATAGTATAAGACAAACAGACTGTTCATTAGCATACTCTAGTATAAGACAAACATTTAAGTCATTACAGACTGTTCATTAGCATACTATAGTATAAGACAAACAGACTGTTCATTAGCATACTATAGTATAAGACAAACAGACTGTTCATTAGCATACTATAGTATAAGACAAACAGACTGTTCATTAGCATACTATAGTATAAGACAAACAGACTGTTCATTAGCATACTATAGTATAAGACAAACAGACTGTTCATTAGCATACTATAGTATAAGACAGACTGTTCATTAGCATACTATAGTATAAGACAAACAGACTGTTCATTAGCATACTATAGTATAAGACAAACAGACTGTTCATTAGCATACTATAGTATAAGACAAACAGACTGTTCATTAGCATACTATAGTATAAGACAAACAGACTGTTCATTAGCATACTATAGTATAAGACAAACAGACTGTTCATTAGCATACTATAGTATAAGACAAACAGACTGTTCATTAGCATACTATAGTATAAGACAAACAGACTGTACCCAATACATCAGTGGTTCCCAAACTGGTTTAGGCCAACAAACTAATACAGACTGAACCCATTAGACAACTAATATAGTATAATACAGACTGAACCCATTAGACAACTAATATAGTATAATACAGACTGAACCCATTAGACAACTAATATAGTGTAATACAGACTGAACTCATTAGACAACTAATATAGTATAATACAGACTGAACCCATTAGCATACTAATATAGTATAATACAGACTGAACCCATTAGACAACTAATATAGTATAATACAGACTGAACCCATTAGACAACTAATATAGTATAATACAGACTGAACCCATTAGACAACTAATATAGTATAATACAGACTGAACCCATTAGACAACTAATATAGTATAATACAGACTGAACCCATTAGACAACTAATATAGTATAATACAGACTGAACCCATTAGACAACTAATATAGTATAATACAGACTGAACTCATTAGACAACTATTACAGTATAATACAGACTGAACCCATTAGACAACTAATATAGTATAATACAGACTGAACCCATTAGAAAACTAATATAGTATAATACAGACTGAACCCATTAGACAACTAATACAGTATAATACAGACTGAACCCATTAGACAACTAATATAGTATAATACAGACTGAACCCATTAGACAACTAATATAGTATAATACAGACTGAACCCATTAGACAACTAATACAGTATAATACAGACTGAACCCATTAGACAACTAATATAGTATAATACAGACTGAACCCATTAGACAACTAATATAGTATAATACAGACTGAACCCATTAGACAACTAATATAGTATAAGACAGACTGAACCCATTAGCATACTAATATAGTATAATACAGACTGAACTCATTAGTTTGGGAACCACTGATGTAATGGGTTCAGTCTGTATTATACTATATTAGTATGCTAATGGGTTCAGTCTGTATTATACTATATTAGTATGCTAATGGGTTCAGTCTGTATTATACTATATTAGTTGTCTAATGGGTTCAGTCTGTATTATACTATATTAGTATGCTAATGGGTTCAGTCTGTATTATACTATATTAGTTGTCTAATGAGTTCAGTCTGTATTATACTATATTAGTATGCTAATGGGTTCAGTCTGTATTATACTATATTAGTTGTCTAATGGGTTCAGTCTGTATTATACTATATTAGTTGTCTAATGGGTTCAGTCTGTATTATACTATATTAGTTGTCTAATGAGTACAGTCTGTTTGTGTTTAGCCAACTCTATCAGTGTTTGCATCGTTGCAGCTGTAAGCTTGGCAGAGACGGGGCTGGCTACAGCATATCCACTAATAGCTCTGAGACAGAACATCTGTAGTCTGTGTATTGGCGGGTCTCCCTGAGTTGTGGATCGTTCAGATGGATGGCGATGGGAAATAACAACAATATAAACGGCTACACCCAAAATAAAGTTTCCTGTCAACAAAGGCGTATGTATAATCTCTGGAAACTTTACTTACCAGGCGTAAAGTGGAAAGTGTTCCTCGCTATCAAATAAATGTCTGAGTCTTAACTTTTTGTCTGACCTGCACCATATTCCTGCTGAGTTAGATAGCGGGCTGCCGTTAGGATCACACATAGGTGAAACACGACTATAGTGTTGTTTTCCAACCAATACACAGACTTCATATGTTCTGTGTCACAGCTACGACACTACTGTGGCACGACCTGGCTAGTTAGCTGGGGTATATTCACTGGAAACACAACCGACGCAAATGGGGAGGGACCTACCTGAATATGTAGAAACTCGTTTTCATTCATGTTTGCAACCGTTTTCTACATTGTGCACTAATGAATACACCGCGGTATTCTTGGTTCATCCAGTTACAGACTCCATATACAACATGCAGCATGGGACCAGTCTAGCTAGCCAGTTAACCTCTGTGTCCTCTTCATGTTTGATCCTGCCCCAGCTATAGGCTCCAGCTATAGGCTCCTGCCCCAGCTATATGCTCCACTAACAGACTCGACTAACTTCTTTATATGTTTCTCTGATCTTCGTTGCCCCAGTTACAGGCTCTCTCTCTCTCTCTCTCTCTCTCTCTCTCTCTCTCTCTCTCATATATATATATATATAATCTCTGATAATATGTTCTTGTTGTCTCCAGCGACCGGCTCCATGGACTCCTGTCTCATGATCTGGAACTTGAAGCCCCAAATGAGAGCCTATCGGTTCGTGGGACATAAAGACGCTGTGACGTCAGTCCAGTTCTCTCCCTCCGGACACCTGGTGGCCTCAGCTTCCAGGGACAAGACTGTCCGCCTCTGGGTGCCCAGTGTGTAAGTCTAGTGCGCACCTACTAGTGCGCAAATTGGGCGGCAGGTAGCCTAGTGGTTAGAGTGTTGGGCCAGTAACCGAAAGGTTGCTGGATCGAATCCCCGAGTTGACAAGGTAATAAAATCTGTCGTTTTGCACTACAGTTCCTAGGCCGTCATTGTAAATAAGAATTTGTTCTTAACTGACTTGCCTGGTTAAATAAATAAAATAAAAATGTTTTTAAAAGATAGAATTGAAGATTATATACTTTTCATAAATGATTTATGCCACATATTGCCACTGGGTGGCAGTGATGATACATTTGAGTTATTTAGCAGATCTCTTATCCAGAGCGACTACAGTCAGTGCATTCATCTTAAGGTAGCTAGGAGGGGCAACCACATATATCAGTCATAGTCAGTACATCCTCAATAAAGTAGCTATCAGCAAAGTCTCTGCTTGTAGTAAAGTATGACTGTTCACAAAAGGCATGTTTATTAGACCTTTCATAATCTGAAGCAAGGTTGTGTGAATAAATCAGCCAGACAGAGGAGAACTTTAGTCACTGAACCACAGAGGACTGTCTCTGAAACCTAGACGGTCCTGTGTTTCCACATGCGTTTAATGGGAAGAGAGAGGGAAGATGTTTTTTTATTTTTATAGTAGAAATGTGGCTTAATAACTATTGCTCTTACTGGCTGGCTTAAGATCTGACAATGGAGAACACACTCTGCTCTGGTGCTGCAGCCTTCTTCTAAAACATGATGTGTAATAGAAGAATCTATGGTGGAAAGAATGGCAAGACAGTGAAGTGTGAATAATGGATTTGTCTGAATGGAGAGAGGAAGTTTGTAGCCTAGGCGGCTTGGAGAGGAAGTTTGTAGCCTAGGTGGCTTGGAGAGGAAGTTTGTAGCCTAGGTGGCTTGGAGAGGAAGTTTGTAGCCTAGGTGGCTTGGAGAGGAAGTTTGTAGTAGAGGTGGCTTGGAGGGGAAGTTTGTAGTCTTGGTGGCTTGGAGAGGAAGTTTGTAGCCTAGGTGGCTTGGAGAGGAAGTTTGTAGCCTAGGCGGCTTGGAGAGGAAGTTTGTAGTAGAGGTGGCTTGGAGGGGAAGTTTGTAGTCTTGGTGGCTTGGAGAGGAAGTTTGTAGCCTAGGTGGCTTGGAGAGGAAGTTTGTAGCCTAGGTGGCTTGGAGAGGAAGTTTGTAGTCTTGGTGGCTTGGAGGGGAAGTGCTAGGAAGTTTGTTGTCTAGACAACTTGGAGAAGTGCTACATTTTTCAATAGCACTTCGATTGAACAGATTTTCCCCTTCAGTCCAGCAGTTTTACATTTACTTGTATGTGAATGCCATTTTTGGAGTATGTGGAGCGTGTTATCTGAGAGTACCGTATCCCAGGAATAACCCACTGTAATGGCTGACTGCTGCTGAAGCACTGCTTTCACATTGAGAGAGTTCCTTCCTACAAATATCTTGGCATCTGGCTTGATGACACTGTCATTTAAAAAACATGTCACTGAGCTGGTGAAGAAGTTGAAGTTCAAAGTTGGTTTGTTTTTACAGAATAAAAGCCTGTCTGACTTAAGTTAATAGGAAAGATATTATCTAGGACACTTTTATGTCTATTTTAGATTATGGGATATTATCTATATACAGCTAGATGCTGATACCCATTGTTCCCTTAGGTTTATTACTAGTGATGGTTCTAGAACTCACCATTGGGCCCTTAGGTCTATTACTGGTGATGGTTCTAGAACTCACCATTGTTCCCGTAGGTTTATTACTGGTGATGGTTCTAGAACTCACCATTGGGCCCTTACACTTAGGTTGGAGTCATTAAAACTAGTTTACATACACTTAGGTTGGAGTCATTAAAACTAGTTTACATACACTTAGGTTGGAGTCATTAAAACTAGTTTACATACACTTAGGTTGGAGTCATTAAAACTAGTTTACATACACTTAGGTTGGAGTCATTAAAACTAGTTTACATACACTTAGGTTGGAGTCATTAAAACTAGTTTACATACACTTAGGTTGGAGTCATTAAAACTAGTTTACATACACTTAGGTTGGAGTCATTAAAACTAGTTTACATACACTTAGGTTGGAGTCATTAAAACTAGTTTACATACACTTAGGTTGGAGTCATTAAAACTAGTTTACATACACTTAGGTTGGAGTCATTAAAACTAGTTTACATACACTTAGGTTGGAGTCATTAAAACTAGTTTACATACACTTAGGTTGGAGTCATTAAAACTAGTTTACATACACTTAGGTTGGAGTCAATAAAACTAGTTTACATACACTTAGGTTGGAGTCAATAAAACTAGTTTACATACACTTAGGTTGGAGTCATTAAAACTCAGTTGTTTAGGCTCCTGTTGTTTATGTGACAAATACAATTACATTTTGATTTAATTTTGTAATACATGATTGAGGCCACGAAGGCCATGTGTAGAATAAGTTACGGCCATGTGTAGAACTCAGTTGGTCAGGAAATTGGTCCTGGGGGAGGGGTCATAATTCCTCTGTTTCTTCCTTTCAGTAAGGCCATGTGTAGAACTCAGTTGGTCAGGAAATTGGTCCGGGGGGGGGTCATAATTCCTCTGTTTCTTCCTTTCAGTAAGGCCATGTGTAGAACTCAGTTGGTCAGGAAATTGGTCCTGGGGGAGGGGTCATAATTCCTCTGTTTCTTCCTTTCGGTAAGGCCATGTGTAGAACTCAGTTGGTCAGGAAATTGGTCCTGGGGGGGGGTCATAATTCCTCTGTTTCTTCCTTTCAGTAAGGGCGAGTCCACAGCGTTCCGAGCCCACACCGGAACGGTGCGTAGTGTCAGTTTCTCCAGTGATGGACAGACCTTGGTCACCGCGTCCGACGACAAAACTCTCAAAGTCTGGACTGTTCACCGACAGAAGTTCCTTTTCTCTCTCAACCAACACATCAACTGGGTCCGCTGTGCCAAGTACGGAACCAACAACCTGTTTTTACCCTCACAACAATGTTATGATTACGATGTCTGTATGGAATCAACAATCTGTTTCTTAGCCTTGTCTCAGATCTGTTTGTGCTCTCTATGACAATGAACATAGGATTTAGCAAGACGGCACCAACAGATCTGAGATCGGGCTATCCGTTACTGTTTCTCTCATAACACAAACATTAAAACAGGCTTTATGTACATTTTTCAAAGCATTATACAAGTTTTACAAGTTCTAAGTATAGTATTTGAAATAGTGTATTTATGTTCAGTGCGTATACCATGCACCCCCACATTGTTGGTCCTTTCTGTCTTCAGGTTTTCACCAGACGGCAGGTTGATAGTATCGGCCAGTGACGACAAGAGCGTTAAGATCTGGGACAAGACGAGTCAGGAGTGTATCCACTCATTCTATGAACATGGAGGGTGAGGCTTAATCCGTATACAGGGCATTCAGAAAGTATTCAGAACTCTTGACTTTTGTCACATTTTGTTACGTTACAGCCTCATTCTAAAATGTATTAAATAGACCCCCCCCACCCCTCTCATCAATCTACACACAATACCCCATAATGACATCACAATACCCCATAATGACATCACAATACCCCATAATGACGTCACAATACCCCATAATGACATCACAATACCCCATAATGACATCACAATACCCCATAATGACACAAGAAAAACAGGTTTTTAGAAAGGTTTCAAATTAAAAGGAAGTTTAAAACGGAAAAAAATACATTTACATAAGTATTCAGACCGTTTACTCTGTTCTTTGTTGAAGCACGTTTGGCAGTGATTACAGCCTTAAGTCTTCTTGGGTATGACGCTACAAGCTTGGCACACTTGTATTTTGGGTCTTTCTCCCATTCTTCTCTGCAGATCGTCTCAAGCTTTGTCAGGTTGGATGCGGAGCGTCGCTGCACAGTTATTTTCAGGTCTCTCCAGAGATGTTAGATGGGGGTCAATTCCTGCTCTGGCTGGGCCACTCAAGGACATTCAGAGACTTGTCCCGAACCCTCTCCTGCGTTGTCTTGGCAGTGTGCTGTTGTCCTGTCGGAAGGTGAACCTTCGCCCCAGTCTGAGGTCCTGAGCACCCGAGCAGATTTTCCTCAAGGATCTCTCTGCAATTTGCTTCTTTCCCTTGATCCTGACTAGTCTCCCAGCCCCTGCTGTTGAAAAACATCCCCACAGCTTGATGCTGCCACCACCATGCTTCACCGTATAGATAGTGCCAGGTTTCTTCAAGATGTGACGCTTGGCATTCAGGCCAAAGAGTTCAATCTTGGTTTCATTAGACCAGAGAATTTTGTTTCTCATTGTCATGAGAGTCCTTTAGGTGCCACTCTGAGGAGTGGCTTCCGTCTGGCCACTCTACCATAAAGGCCTGATTGGTGGAATGCTGCAGAGATGGTTGTCCTTCTGGAATGTTCTCCCATCTACACAGGGGTTAGAGCTCTGTCAGAGTGACCATCGAGTTCTTGGTCACCTCTCTGACCAAGGCCATTCTCCCCTGATTGCTCAGTTTGGCCAGGCTGGCCAGCTCTAGGAAGTGTCTTGTCTTCCCCAGATCTGTACCTCGACACAATCCTGTCTCGGAGCTCCATGGACAATTCCTTTGACCCCATGGCTTGGTGTTTGCTCTGACATGCATTGTCAACTGTGGGACCTTATACAGACAGGTGTGTGTCTTTCCAAGTCATATCCAATCAATTGGATTTACCACAGGTGGACTCCAAATTGTAGAAACATCTCAAGGATGATCAATGGAAACAGGATGGACCTGAGCTCAATTTAGAGTCTGAATATTTATGTAAATAAGGTATTTTTGTTTTTTTATGTTTCATAAATTTGCAAACATTTCTACAAACCATTGTCATTTTGGGGTATTGTATGTAGATGAATTGTTAATGTAATCCATTTTAGAATAAGGCTGTAACGTAACAAAATGGGGAAATGAATACTCCAGAATACTCACTGTGTGTATTCTATGTATGTATAAAGGGTGTATGTATCTCTCTCTATCACACACACACACACACACGTACGTTTTGACACCTACTCATTCCAGGGTTTTTCTTTATTTTTTTACTATTTTCTACATTGTAGAATAATAGTGACGACATCAAAACTATGAAATAACACATGGAATCATGTAGTAACCAAAAAGGTTTAAACAAATCAAAATATATATTTTTTATATTTGAGATTATTTTTAAAGTAGCCACCCTTTGCCTTGATGACGGCTTTGCACACTCTTGCCATTCTCTCAACCAGCTTCATGAGGTAGTCACCTGGAATGCATTTCAATTAATAGGTGTGCTTGTTAAAAGTACATTTTTGGCATTTCTTTCCTTTTTTTGAGCCAATCAGTTGTGTTGTGACAAGATAGGGGTGGTATACAGAAGATATCCCTATTTGGTAAAAAGTCCATATTATGGCAAGAACAGCTCAAATAAGCAAATAGAAACAACAGTCCATCATTACTTAAGACATGAAGGTCAATCAATATGGAGCATTTCAAGAACTTGTACTGTTTCTTCAAGTGCAGTGAATGTTTATTCGCAAAAACCATCAAGAGCTATGATGAAACTGGCTCTCATGAGGACCGCCACAGGAAAGGGAGACCCAGAGTTACCTCTGCTGCAGAGGATAAGTTAATTACAGTTACCAGCCTCAGATGGCAGTCCAAATAAATACTTCACAGAGTTCAAGTAACAGACACATCTCAACATCAACTGTTCAGAGGAGACGGCATGAATCAGGCCTTCATGGTTGAATTGCTGCAGAGAAACCACTACTAAAGGACACCGATAGGAAGAAGAGACTTGCTTGGGACAAGAAACATGAGCGATGGACATTCGATTGGTGGATATCTGTCCTTTGGTCTGATGAGTCCAGATTTGAGATTTTTGGACTTTTGGATTCATTCAAAAAAATGTCTTTGTGAGACGCAGAGTAGGTGAACGGATGATCTCCGGATGTGTGGTTCCCACCGTGAAGCATGGAGGAGGAGGTGTAATGGAATTCTTACTAGGATTAAATGTCAGGAATTGTGAAACACTGAGTTTAAATTTATTTGGCTAATGTGTATTTAATCTTCTGACTTCAACTGTATATGCTATGTCGACAGATTGTCTGTTTCTGTCCTGTTTTCTAGGTATGTGAACTATGCCGACTTCCATCCCAGTGGAACATGCATTGCTGCTGCTTGCACAGACAACACTGTCAAGGTCTGGGACATCAGGACCAACAAATTACTGCAGCATTACCAAGGTAAGGGTCAGAGTAGTAATATGGACCACAGCTAGGCAGGGTTAGAGTCAGGGAAGGACCTCCACAACCAGAGGAATATGGACCACAGCTAGGCAGGGTGAGAGCCAGGAAAGGACCTCCACAACCAGAGGAATATGGACCACAGCTAGGCAGGGTGAGAGCCAGGGAAGGACCTC
>NC_088217.1:4450009-4480009 GCF_036934945.1 Oncorhynchus masou masou
AACTCTCTCCAGAAGTTCAGTGAGGATCTCTGAATGATCCAATGTTGACCTAAATGACTAATGATGATAAATACAATCCGGCTGCACTGATTTTTCCAATTTTTCAGTTTTTGATTTGTTAAAAAAGTTTGAAATATCCAATAAATGTCGTTCCACTTCATGATTGTGTCCTGCTTGTTGTTGATTCTTCACAAAAAAATACAGTTTTATATTTTTATGTTTGAAGCCTGAAATGTGGCAAAAGGTCGCAAAGTTCAAGGGGGCCGAATACTTTCGCAAGGCACTGTATCTGTATATGTATGTATATATATATATCCATTTCATCTGACCACTTTTTTTTATTGACTGAGTTTCTGTTGCTTCAATTATTTTTTTGTCAGCAGGAATCAGGAGGATAGAATTATGGTCAGATTTACCAAATGGAGAGAGAGGGAGAGCTTTGTTTGCGTCTCTGTGTGTGGAGTAAAGGTGGTCTGGAGTTTTTTTTACCCCTCTGGTTGCACATGCAACATGCTGATAGAAATTTGGTAAAACAGATTTAAGTTTCCTTGCGTTAAAGTCCCCGGCCACTAGGAGCGCCACCTCTGGGGAGCATTTTCTTGCTTGCTTATGGCGGAATACAGCTCATTTAACCTCTTACACCTATGGTGGCGCTATTTCATTTTTGGAAGAAAAACGTTCCCGTTTTAAACAAGATATTTTGTCACAAAAAGATGCTCGACTATGCATATAATTGCTACTGTTCGAAAGAAAACACTGACGTGTCCAGAAATACAAATATCTTCTCTGTGCGTGCCCTAGAACGTGAGCTTCAGGCAAAACCAAGATGACATGGCATCCAGGAAATGACAAGGATTTTTGAGGCTCTGTCTTTCATGATCTCCTTATATGGCTGTGAACGCAAGAGGAATGAGTCTGCCCTTTCTGTCGTTTCCCCAAGGTGTCTGCAGCATTGTGACGTATTTGTAGGCAGATCATTGGAAGATTGACCATAAGAGACCACATTTACCACGTGTCCGCCCGGTGTCCTGCGCCGAAATTGGTGCGCAAAAGTCACCTGCCAGTATTTTTCCATGGGGCACAGAGAGAGAAGCAAGCTTCCACGAACTGCATGTCAATGAAGAGATATGTGAAAAAACACCTTGAGGATTGATTCCAAACAACGTTTGCCATGTTTCGGTCGATATTATGTAGTTAATCCGGAAAAAGTTTCACGTTGTAGGTGACTGCATTTTCGGTTCGTTTCGGTAGCCAGGCGCAATGTAGAAAACGGAACGATTTCTCCTACACACAGACGCTTTCAGGAAACACTGCGCATCTGGTATGTGGCTGGGAGTCTCCTCATTGAAAACATCAGAAGCTCTTCAAAGGTAAATGATTTTATTTATTTGGTTATCTGGCTTTTGTGAAAATGTTGCGTGCTACATGCTACACAAAATGCTATGCTAGCTTTGCATACTCTTACACAAATTAGTCAATTTCTATGGTTCAAAAGCACATTTTGAAAATCTGAGATGACAGTGTTGTTAAGAAAAGGCTAAGCTTGAGAGCAAACGCATTATTTTAATTTTATTTGCGATTTTCAGAAATCGTTAACGTTGCGTTATGCTAATGAGCCTGAGGCTTAGTCACAATCCCGGATCCGGGATGGGGAGTTTCAAGAGGTTAATGCTATCTTCGTGCCAGCCTCTGACTATGGTGGTATGTAAACAGCAACAAGAAATACAGACTCTCTTGGTAGATAGTGTGGTCTACAGCTTATCATGAGATACTCGACCTCAGGCGAGCAATAGCTCGAGACTTCCTTAGATATCGTGCATCAGCTGTTGTTTACAAAAAGACATAGTCCACCACCACTTGTCTAACCAGACGCCGCTGTTCGGTACAGCGTATAACCAGCCAGCTGTATGTTGATAGTGTCGTCGTTCAGCCACGACTCCGTGAAGCATAAGATGTTACAGTTTTAAATGTCCCTTTGGTGGTTTAATCTTCCCCGTAGGTCATCTATTTTATTCTCCAAAGATTGCACGTTTGCCAGCAGAATGGAAGTGGGGGTTAATTTGCCTATGAATTCTCAGAAGGCAGCCTGCCCTCCGGCCCCTTTTTCTCCTCCTCTTCACGCAAATCACGGCGATCTGGGCTTGTTCCCGAGAAAGCAGTATGTCGTTCACGTCAGGCTCGTCAGACTCGTTAAAGGAACAAAAGGATTCTGCCAGTCCGTGGTGAGTAATCGCAGTCCTGATGTCCAGAAGTTAATTTCGGTCATAAGGGACAGTGGCGTAAAAGATTATGTAGAAAATTTGTAAATAAAATTGTAAAAAGTTACAAACAACGCAAATAAACGTTATTGTCCTCCTTCCAGCAGGACAATGACCCTAAGCATACTGCTAAAGCAACACTCTTGAAGAATGGGCATAAATCCCAGTGGCCAGATATGCCAAGCCTATAGAGACATACCAAGAGACTTGCAATTGCTGCATAAGGTGTCTCTACAAATTATTGACTTTGGGGGGTGAATAGTTATGCACGCACAAGTTTTCTGTTATTTTGCTTTATTTCTTGTTTGTTTCACAAAAGAGCATATTTAGCATCTTCAAAGTGTTGGACATGTTGTGTAAATCAAATGACCCCCCCCCCCCCTTAATTCCAGATTGTAAGGCAACAAAATAGGGAAAATGCCAAGGGGGTGAATACTTTCGCAAGCCATTGGATGTCTGTTATCTTTGTCTGTCTCTCTCTCTCTCTGTTATGTCTGCTATCTCTCAATTCAATTCAAGGGGCTTTATTGTCATGGGAAACATGTGTTAACATTGCCAAAGCAAGTAAGGTAGATAATATATAAAGTGAAATAAACAATAAAAATTAACAGTAGACATCACACATACAGAAGTTTCAAAACAATGAAGACATTACAAATGTCATATTATATATATATAGTGTCTCTCTCTCTCTGTCTCTCTCTCTCTCTCTCTGTCTCTCTCTCTCTCTCTCTCTCTCTCTCTCTCTCTCTCTCTGTCTCTCTCTCTCAATTCAATTCAATTCAAGGGGCTTTATTGGCATGGGTAACGTGTTAACATTGCCAAAGCAAGTAAGGTAGATAATATATAAAGTGAAATAAACAATAAAAATTAACAGTAGACATCACACATACAGAAGTTTCAAAACAATGAAGACATTACAAATGTCATATTATATATATATAGTGTCTCTCTCTGTCTCTCTCTCTCTCTCTCTGTCTCTCTCTCTCTGTCTCTCTGTCTCTCTGTCTCTCTGTCTCTCTGTCTCTCTGTCTCTCTGTCTCTCTGTCTCTCTGTCTCTCTGTCTCTCTCGCTCTCTCGCTCTCTCGCTCTCTGTCTCTCTCGCTCTCTGTCTCTCTCGCTCTCTGTCTCTCTCTCTCTGTCTCTCTGTCTCTCTGTCTCTCTCTCTCTCTGTCTCTCTCTCTCTCAATTCAATTCAATTCAAGGGGCTTTATTGGCATGGGAAACATGTGTTAACATTGCCAAAGCAAGTGAGGTAGATAATATACAAAAGTGAAATAAACAATAAAAATGAACAGTAAACATTACACGTACAGAAGTTTCAAAACAAAGACATTACAAATGTCATAATATATATATAATATATATATATATATACAGTGTTGTAACAATGTACAAATGGTTAAAGTACACAAGGGAAAATAAATAAGCATAAATATGGGTTGTATTTACAGTGGTGTTTGTTCTTCACTGGTTGCCCTTTTCTTGTGGCAACAGGTCACAAATCTTACTGCTGTGATGGCACACTGTGGAATTTCACCCAGTAGATATGGGAGTTTATCAAAATTGGATTTGTTTTCGAATTCTTTGTGGCTCTGTGTAATCTGAGGGAAATATGTCTCTCTAATATGGTCATACATTGGGCAGGAGGTTAGGAAGTGCAGCTCAGTTTCCACCTCATTTTGTGGGCAGTGAGCACATAGCCTGTCTTCCCTTGAGAGCCATGTCTGCCTACGGCGGCCTTTCTCAATAGCAAGGCTATGCTCACTGAGTCTGTACATAGTCAAAGCTTTCCTTAAGTTTGGGTCAGTCACAGTGGTCAGGTATTCTGAAATTAGGGGACTCTTCTCCAGGTTCATCTCTCTGTAGGTGATGGCTTTGTTATGGAAGGTTTGGGAATTGCTTCCTTTTAGGTGGTTGTAGAATTTAACGTCTCTTTTCTGGATTTTGATAATTAGTGGGTATCGGCCTAATTCTGCTCTGCATGCATTATTTGGTATTCTACGTTGTACACGGAGGATATTCTTGCAGAATTCTGCACGCAGAGTCTCAATTTGGTGTTTGTCCCATTTTGTCTTGGTTGGTGAGCGGACCCCAGACCTCACAACCATAAAGGGCAATGGGCTCTATGACTGATTCAAGTGTTTTTTTGCTAGATCCTAATTGGTATGTTGAATTTTATGTTCCTTTTGATGGCATAGAATGCCCTTCTTGCCTTGTCTCTCAGATCGTTCACAGCTTTGTGGAAGTTACCTGTGGCGCTGATGTTTAGGCCGAGGTATGTATAGTGTTTTGTGTGCTGTAGGGCAACAGTGTCTAGATGGAATTTGTATTTGTGGTCCTGACGACCGGACCTTTTTTGGAACACCATTATTTTGGTCTTACTGAGATTTACTGTCCGGGCCCAGGTCTGACAGAATCTGTGCAGAAGATCTAGGTGCTGCTGTAGGCCCTCCTTGGTTGGTGACAGAAGCACCAGATCATCAGCAAACAGCAGACATTTGACTTCAGATTCTAGTAGGTTGAGGCCGGGTGCTGCGGACGTTTCTAGTGCCCGCGCCAGTTCGTTGATATATATGTTGAAGAGGGTGGGGCTTAAACTGCATCCCTGTCTCACCCCACGACCCTGTGTGAAGAAATGTGTGTGTTTTTTGCCAATTTTAACCGTACACTTGTTGTTTGTGTACATGGATTTTATAACGTCGTATGTTTTACCCCCAACACCACTTTCCATCAATTTGTATAGCAGACCCTCATGCCAAATTGAGTCGAAGGCTTTTTTGTAATCAACAAAACATGAGAAGACTTTGCCTTTGTTTTGGTTTGTTTGGCTGTCAATTAGGGTGTGCAGGGTGAATACATGGTCTGTTGTACGGTAATTTGGTAAAAAGCCAATTTGACATTTGCTCAGTACATTGTTTTCATTGAGGAAATGTATGAGTCTGCTGTTAATGATAATACAGAGGATTTCCCCAAGGTTACTGTTGACGCTTCTCTCTCTCTCTCTGTCTCTGTCTCTCTGTTTTGTCTGTTATCTCTCTCTCTCTTTCTCTCTCTCTCTGTTTTGTCTGTTATCTCTCTCTCTCTCTCTCTGTTTTGTCTGTTATCTCTCTCTCTCTTTCTCTCTCTCTCTGTTATGTCTGTTATCTCTGTCTCTCTTTCTCTCTCTCTGTTTTGTCTGTTATCTCTATCTCTCTTTCTCTCTCTCTCTGTTATGTCTGTTATCTCTGTCTCTCTTTCTCTCTCTCTGTTTTGTCTGTTATCTCTCTCTCTTTCTCTCTCTCTCTGTTTTGTCTGTTATCTCTCTCTCTCTTTCTCTCTCTCTCTGTTTTGTCTGTTATCTCTCTTTCTCTCTCTCTCTGTTATGTCTGTTATCTCTCTCTCTTTGTCTCTCTCTGTTTTGTCTGTTATCTCTCTCTCTCTTTCTCTCTCTCTCTGTTTTGTCTGTTATCTCTCTCTCTCTGTCTCTCTCTTTCTCTCTCTCTCTGTAATGTCTGTTATCTCTGTCTCTCTTTTTCTCTCTCTCTGTTTTGTCTGTTATCTCTCTTTCTCTCTGTCTCTTTCTCTCTCTCTGTTATGTCTGTTATCTCTGTCTCTCTTTTTCTCTCTCTCTGTTTTGTCTGTTCTCTCTTTCTCTCTGTCTCTTTCCACTCTCTTTCACATGTTATTTTTCTCTCCTTCTCTTCTTCTCTTCTCCCTTTTAGAATGCATTTTAATGGAAGTGGCTGTATGAGCCTCAAAGAGAAGTGTTTTTATTTTAGCAGTAGGTTTGGAAGAGGCACTCCTTTGTGCTGGGGAAGTAGGTGGTGTTGTCATGATGACTTCTCACCTTCAAATATCTGTCTCTGTCAACCCACATGGTGTATTCTGATGCTGTGTGTGTGTGTTCCACCTTTTCAATTTATTTTGTATTTTTATTTAACTAGGCAAGTCAGTTAAGAACAAATTCTTATTTACAATGACGGCCTACCCCGGCCAAACCCTCCCATATCCCGGGTGACCAGGAGGGGCTGGTGTCTCGTAAACAGGGGGAGCTGGTTGGGTGTCTCGTAGCCAGGAGGGGCTGGTGTCTCATAACCAGGAGGAGCTGGTTGGGTGTCTCGTAACCAGGAGGGGCTGGTGTCTCGTAACCAGGAGGGGCTGGTGTCTCGTAACCAGGAGGGGCTGGTGTCTCGTAACCAGGAGGGGCTAGTGTCTCGTAACCAGGAGGGGCTGGTGTCTCGTAACCAGGAGGGGCTGGTGTCTCGTAACCAGGAGGGGCTAGTGTCTCGTAACCAGGAGGGGCTGGTGTCTCGTAACCAGGAGGGGCTGGTGTCTCGTAGCCAGGAGGGGCTGGTGTCTCGTAACTAGGACAGGAGGTTAAAAGACTGTGTGTCTATCAGATCTCTGATTCATCGTAATGACTCACACTACCAGACGAGACTACTGTGCTATCACTAAACACACACACACACACACACACACACACACACACACACACACACACACACACAGACAGCAGACTGGACTGGCTAGAGAACGCTGATGAGGGGAGCAGACCATCTGTTCCTCATGTCCTGTGTCTGATTATTTATCCCTCTCCCCTCCCCTCCCCTCCCCTCTCCTCTCCTCTCCTCTCCTCTCCTCTCCTCTCCTCTCCTCTCCTCTCCTCTCCTCTCCCTCTCCTCTCCTCTCCTCTCCTCTCCTCTCCTCTCCTCTCCTCTCCTCTCCTCTCCTCTCCTCTCCTCTCCTCTCCTCTCCTCTCCTCTCCTCTCCTCCCCTCTCCTCTCCTCCTATTGTTACGTGTCACTCTGACCTAGTAAATCCTTGTTTGACTATACATTAGCTGTAGTATATGATGTATGCCATATGCCGTAAAAATGAATAATCTATGTGTGTTTCCAGGGCCCAGTCACATGTGTCACGTTCTCCAGGACCGGAGACTACTTTGCCTCAGGAGGATCTGATGAACAGGTGAGACTGGGGGGATTGTTTACATGGGATTGAATTAAAAATGGTTTAACCACATCATCTATATGACATGAAAGTGACACGTCGTATTCCAGGAAGTAGCACACTTACAAAAAAAAAAGAGTTATATATATATATACTGTTGTTCAATGGGTGAAAACACAGTGCAGTGGATCTTCAGTTCAACAACTTTATAATCGGCAAATGAGAGAACAGCTCACTCTGACCATTTTACTCGCCCTAGCTGAGCTGGTTATGCTGTTTTTATGTTATCCAGAGTGTTGGTGACTGTGCTGCTGGCAACAATTTAATTACGCTTTTTCGCCAACGTTTACCGACACCAGCCATATTCAACAGATGTAGAGAGTTTGTAAATTCTTCAGTTATTCTGCACTCTGGCACACTCAGGCGAGAGGGCTCTGAAATCAGAGTAGATTTACTAGCTTCGTCTATCAACAGTTTTGACATCATGAACATTCTATTGAAATGGTTACTTGCATAGTGGAGTCTTTTGTTTAGACTTGAAACTAGCTAGCGAAACAATTAACTATAATCCCAACTCATAACGTTACTATCCTGCATGAATTTACAGGTAGCCAACCAACCAGGTTCAATGTTAGCTAGCTAACATTAGTCTATAACTAGCAACGCAAATGGCTCTGAGATACAGATAATATTACTACACAGATCATACACGTAACATTAGCAAGCTAACCAGCCAGATAACGTTACCTAGCTAACCAGCCAGATAACGTTACCTAGCTAACCAGCCAGATAACCTTACCTAGCTAACCAGCCAGATAACGTTACCTAGCTAACCAGCCAGATAACCTTAGCTAGCTAACCAGCCAGATAACGTTACCTAGCTAACCAGCCAGATAACGTTACCTAGCTAACCAGCCAGATAACCTTAGCTAGCTAACCAGCCAGATAACGTTACCTAGCTAACCAGCCAGATAACGTTACCTAGCTAACCAGCCAGATAACGTTACCTAGCTAACCAGCCAGATAACGTTACCTAGCTAACCAGCCAGATAACCTTAGCTAGCTAACCAGTCAGATAACCTTAGCTAGCTAACCAGTCAGATAACCTTAGCTAGCTAACCAGACAGACAACCTTAGCTAGCTAACAGTACAGCTCATGTAATCAGCGTTAGAAATGATTGCCTCTAGCTAGCTAACAGTACATTTTTAACTTGAAATGAAAACGACTTTCTGACCATTAGAAATGTGTAAATGTAGCTCGCTAGACTCTCTTACCCGTCCGTATACATGGATGGACACTTCTCCCTCTCTGTCATGGATACTATGGTTGCCCTGAGTTTGAAGATGTAATCTGGAGACAGGTGTTTTATACAACAGCCTGTGTGTTCTCTTTTCGACTCCGTCTGCATATTTACAGTCAAACGCCAGAATGTTCTCCATCTCCTTAGCTATAATACTCTAATTCCACTGATTTCAAAACTCAGTCCTCCTGAAAGTGGAGAGCAACACTGATCCAGTTGTACGACGTGATGTCTTTATAAAAAAAGACACATTAGAAAGGATTACCTAGACATACTGAGCAGCTCATGTTATAGACAGAAGTTACATGGCAGACCAATCCGAACTCATCTCTCGTTATGTCCAGCCCACTCATTATCTCAGCCAATCATGGCAGCAGGAAGGTTGCTGGCTTTTTCTGTGGCTAAACCAACTTGACTCATAATTTCACCATTTTATTCGTATTTACAGATGGCACACAAGTTTGTTATTAAGTCACATGAAAATTAACATGTTCCAGAAGACATTTCTGCCAAAAAAAAATGCATTTTGATAAAAAAATAAAACAAGTTTACGTTCAAACGGCGCTCCTGTGAAGTAATGACACGTGACATACGCCTAGTTTCCTCAAACGAGTCACAATTACATCTTAAATGACATTTTCACAAATTTGATGATATAATCGTCAAGTCCTGTTCCCTCCTCTTCTTCCCTCTTCTCTTCTGGCATGTGATGGATACTGGCAGCCTGCTGTTCCCCTCCTCTCTTCTTCCCTCCTCTCTTCTTCTCTCCTCTCTTCTTCCCTCCTCTCTTCTTCTCTCCTCTCTTCTTCCCTCCTCTCTTCTTCTCTCCTCTCTTCTGGCATGTGATGGAGACTGGCAGCCTGCTGTTCCCTCCTCTCTTCTTCCCTCCTCTCTTCTTCTCTCCTCTCTTCTTCCCTCCTCTCTTCTTCTCTCCTCTCTTCTTCTCTCCTCTCTTCTTCTCTCCTCTCTTCTTCTCTCCTCTTTTCTGGCATGTGATGGAGACTGGCAGCCTGCTGTTCCCTCATCTCTTCTTCTCTCCTCTTCTTCCCTCCTCTCTTCTTCTCTCCTCTCTTCTGGCATGTGATGGAGACTGTGGCAGCCTGCTGTTCCCTCCTCTCTTCTTCCCTCCTCTCTTCTTCTCTCCTCTCTTCTGGCATGTGATGGAGACTGTGGCAGCCTGCTGTTCCCTCCTCTCTTCTTCCCTCCTCTCTTCTTCCTTCCTCTCTTCTTCCCTCCTCTCTTCTTCCCTCCTCTCTTCTTCCCTCTTCTCTTCTGGCATGTGATGGAGAATGTGGCAGCCTGCTGTTCCCTCCTCTCTTCTTCTAGGGACAGTTAGGAGGCCTGGTCTTGTGACCGTAGCGTACGTGTAGGTATGTACTGCAGGACCAAATCAAAGAGATAGGTAGGAGAAAGCCCATGTAATGCTTTGTTGGTTATCAGTAAAACCTTGAAATCAGCCCTTGCCTTGACAGGAAGCCAGTTTAGAGAGGCTAGCACTGGAATAGTATAATCCAATTTTTGGGTTCTAGTCAAGATTCTAGCATAGAAGTGTATTTAGTGCTTTATACGGGTAGCCGGAAAGTAGAGCATTGCAGTAGTCTAACCTAGGAGTGACAAAAGCATGGTTACATTTTTCTGCATAACTTGTTGGACAGAAAGTTTCAAATTTTTGCAATGTTACGTAGATGGAAAAAAGCTGTCCTTGAAACAGTCTTGATATGTTCGTCAAAAGAGAGATCAGGGTCCAGAGTAACGCCGAGGTCCTTCAGTTTTATTTGAGACGACTGTACAACCATCAAGATTAATTGCTGGCTTGCTTCTGAAGCTAAGCAGGGTTGGTCCTGGTCAGTTCCTGGATGGGAGACCAGATGCTGCTGGAAGTGCTGTTGGAGGACCAGTTGGAGGCAATCTTCCCTCTAGTCTAAAAAATATCACAATGCCGCAGGGCAGTGATTGGGGACACTGCCCTGTGTAGGGTTAAACGGGTGTCCTGACTCTCTGAGCTCATTAAAGCTCCCATGGCACTTATCGTGAGAGTAGTGGTGTTAACCCCGGTGTCCTGGCTAAATTCCCAATCTGGCCCTCAAACCATCACGGTCACCTAATAATCCCCAGTTTACAACTGGCTCATTCATCCCCCTCCTCTCCCCTGTAACTATTCCCCAGGTCGTTGCTGTAAAGGATAACGTGTTCTCAGTCAACTTACCTGGTAAAATAATGGATAAATAAAACAATTAAATATTGTCAGATTCAACAGAAGATCTCTTTCTTTCTTGGGACCTAGAACAAGCATCTCTGTTTTGTCTAAGTTTAAAAGTAGAAAGTTTGCCACCATCCACATCCTTATGTCTGAAACACAGGCTTCCAGGGAGGGCAATTTTTGGGCTTCACCATGTTTCATTGAAATGTACAGATGTGTGTCATCCGCATAGCAGTGAAAGTTAACATTATGTTTCCGAATGACATCCCCAAGAGGTAAAATATATAGTGAAAACAATAGTGGTCCTAAAACGAAACCTTGAGGAACACTGCGCAACAGCTTTTTCAAAAAATTTGGGGAGGAATGTGAGATTCGATATAGGCCAATTTTAGTTTATTATATTTTCTGGGTCAAGGTTTGGCTTTCTTAAGAGAGGCTTTATTACTGCCACTTTTAGTGAGTTTGGTCGGACAACTGAGCTTTGGAGGAATAGTCCGTAATTTGCTTTCTAATGATCATGGCCTTTTCCTTAAAGAAGTTCATGAATTTATCACTGCTAAAGTGAAATCCATCCTCTCTTGGGGAATGCTGCTTTTTAGTTAGCTTTGCAACAGTATCAAAAATAAATTTAGGATTGTTCTTATGTTCCATTACATTACATTACATTTAAGTCATTTAGCAGACGCTCTTATCCAGAGCGACTTACAAATTGGTGAATTCACCTTCTGACATCCAGTGGAACAGCCACTTTACAATAGTGCATCTAAATCATTTAAGGGGGGGGGTGAGAAGGATTACTTTATCCTATCCTAGGTATTCCTTGAAGAGGTGGGGTTTCAGGTGTCTCCGGAAGGTGGTGATTGACTCCGCTGTCCTGGCGTCGTGAGGGAGTTTGTTCCACCATTGGGGGGCCAGAGCAGCGAACAGTTTTGACTGGGCTGAGCGGGAACTGTACTTCCTCAGTGGTAGGGAGGCGAGCAGGCCAGAGGTGGATGAACGCAGTGCCCTTGTTTGGGTGTAGGGCCTGATCAGAGCCTGGAGGTACTGCGGTGCCGTTCCCCTCACAGCTCCGTAGGCAAGCACCATGGTCTTGTAGCGGATGCGAGCTTCAACTGGAAGCCAGTGGAGAGAGCGGAGGAGCGGGGTGACGTGAGAGAACTTGGGAAGGTTGAACACCAGACGGGCTGCGGCGTTCTGGATGAGTTGTAGGGGTTTAATGGCACAGGCAGGGAGCCCAGCCAACAGCGAGTTGCAGTAATCCAGACGGGAGATGACAAGTGCCTGGATTAGGACCTGCGCCGCTTCCTGTGTGAGGCAGGGTCGTACTCTGCGGATGTTGTAGAGCATGAACCTACAGGTACGGGCCACCGCCATGATGTTAGTTGAGAACGACAGGGTGTTCCTCAATTAGGTTGGAAAAATAGGATGATCGAGCAGCAGTAAGGGCTCTTCGATACGGTACTGTCTCTCCAAGCTAGTCAGAAGACTTCCAGATTGGTGGAGCAGCAGTGAGGGCTCTTCGATACTGCACGGTACTGTCTTTCCAAGCTAGTCGGAAGACTTCCAGTTTGGTGTGGCGCCATTTCCGTTCCAATTTTCTGGAAGCTTGCTCCAGGGCTCTGGTATTTTCTGTATACCAGGGAGCTAGTTTCTTATGACAAATGTTTGTTTTATTTAGTGGTGCGAGTGCGTCTAGGGTTACATTGAGTTCTGACTGTTCTACTCTGACGTCCTTGGGTGGAGGGAGTCTGGAAGGGCATCAAGCAATATTTGGGTTGTCTGAGAATTCATAGCATGGCTTTTGATGATCCTTGGTTGGGGTCTGAGCAGATTATATGTTGCGATTGCAAACGTAATAAAATGGTGGTCCGATAGTCCAGGATTATGAGGAAAAACATTAAGATCCAAAACATTTATTCCATGGGACAAAACTAGGTCCAGAGTGTGACTGTGGCAGTGAGTAGGTCCGGAGACATGTTGGACAAAACCCACTGAGTCGATGATGGCGCCGAAAGCCTTTTGGAGTGGGTCTGTGGACTTTTCCATGTGAAAATTAAAGTCACCAAAAATGTGACTATTATCTGCTATGACTACATGGTCCGATAGGAATTCAGGGAACTCAATGAGGAACGCTGTATATGGCCCAGGAGGCCTGTAAACTGTAGCTATAAAAAGTGATTGAGTAGGCTACATAGATTTCATGACTAGAAGCTCAAAGGATGAAAACATTTTGTCAATTGAAATTTGCTTTTGTACCCAAGAAGATTCGAGGCTGTAATCGCTGCCAAATGTGCTTCTGAAAAGTACTGAGTAAAGGGTCTGAATACTTATGTAAATGGGATATTCCAGTTTTTTATTTTATACATTTGCACAAATTTATAAAACGTTTTTTTTCTTTGTCATTATGGGGTATTGTGTGTAAATTGATGAAGAAAAAAAACTATTGAATCCATTTTAGAATAAGGCTGTAACTTAACAAAATGTGGAAAAAGTCAAGGGGTCTGGATACTTTCCGAATGCACTGTGCACACCTACCTACCTACCTACCTACCTACCTACCTACCTACCTACCTACCTACCCACCCACCCACCCACCCACCCACTCGCAAACTCAGCCGCAAACTCACTCACCCGCAAACTCACTCACTCACCCGCAAATTCACTCACTCACTCGCAAATTCACTCACTCGCAAATTCACTCACTCGCAAATTCACTCACTCACTCGCAAATTCACTCACTCACTCGCAAATTCACTCACTCACTCGCAAATTCACTCACTCACTCGCAAATTCACTCACTCACTCGCAAATTCACTCACTCACTCGCAAATTCACTCACTCACTCGCAAATTCACTCACTCACTCGCAAATTCACTCACTCACTCGCAAATTCACTCACTCACTCACAAATTCACTCACTCACTCACAAATTCACTCACTCACTCACTCGCAAATTCAGTACGTTTTACATGCACAGTAATAATTAGACATTAAACTGTTGGCAGTAGGCAGATTATACAATAGTAGCCACCTGACACTGCTTGTCTTGATCAGCCTAAAATCAAAGTAAGTATAGCTGATTTAAAACACCTAGTTTTCAGAGTAATATTTCTAATTATTAGGACATGTAAACACCTTAATGGGCTTTTTCAGCTTTGTATTTGATCTGGGTGTGTGCTAGCAACAGCCGAGCGGGCCTCCCTCTTTCGTGCCAGTGAAGTGAGTTTGGAACAACTAAATCTATGGGTCTAAGAAGTCGTTTCCGCATACAAACTTAAAATGTCCGAAAATGCCTCCCAAAAGTAACATGGGTTTGCTGTTGTTGAACGTTTTCTTGTGGTTGCCGATTTTTTTTTCTTTCTGCATTTATCAGGAGTCCCAATCGTGTCCATGGAAACAGGATTATTAGGAGAAACCTTTCTCCTTGCGAAGTAAACATTTTAATCAAACTATTATATATTAATCTGATTATCCACAACAATACACACCGACGGCTTGTTAAGATAGACAGAGACGAATAGAAGGGAAAAACAATCTGATTAGTTTCTAAGCCCCGTTAGTTACCCTGTTCATTTAACATTTACATTTAAGTCATTTAGCAGACGCTCTTATCCAGAGCGACTTACAAATTGGTGAATTCACCTTCTGACATCCAGTGGAACAGCCACTTTACAATAGTGCATCTAAATCATTTAAGGGGGGGGGGGGCTTCCTAGGGTTAGAGGCAGATGCTTGGAATTTAGAGTGGAAGAAAGTGGCTTTAGCAGCAGAGACAGAGGAGGATTGTGCAAGGACTGTTCATTGTGCAATGATTTTTTTAAATCTGTTTTGAGAGAGACGGAGAAGATATTTTAGATTATTTATGTCTAAGGTGCTTTCTAATTAGTCAACAATCCTCTCCGGCCGTCATAGACATGTTGTACTCAGTTTTCCACTTTTCTACCCAACACAGGTTATGGTGTGGAAGACTAATTTTAAAACAACTGACTACGGAGAAGTTCTACAGCAGACGGAGACCTGTGTCGACCTTGGAGGAGCAGCTGCAGGAGGAGGAGGAGCAGCTGCAGGAGGAGGAGGAGCAGCTGCAGGAGGAGGAGGAGGAGGAGCAGCTGCAGGAGGAGGAGCAGCGTCCTTGCTCCATAGGCAGGTAAACTACCATATACCACGGAATGTTTGGAATGTCCCTCTGATTTTTTGGGGGGGAATGTTCGCGGGATGACTCTGTGACAGGATGTAATTGGTTCCAGGCCCTAAGCTAAGACTACATCCCAAATTACATCCTATTCTCCATAGGGCTCTGATAAAAAGTAGTGCAGGAAATATAGGGAATAGGGTGTCATTGTAGTTCTCCTGATGGTTGAAACCTCCTCATCTCAATCAGGGGTGCCAGGTAGCCTAGTGCTTAGAGCGTTGGACCAGTAACCGAAATGTTTACTTGATCGAATCCCCGAGTTGACAAGTTTAAAAAAATCTGTCCTTCTGCACCTGAACAAAAGCAGTTAACCCACTGTTCCCCGGTAGGCCATCAGTGTAAATAAGAATTTGTTCTTAACGCTACCCATCCCTGTCGCGGGATCATTTTCGTCAGCAACTGCTGAATAGCATAGCGCAACAGTCAAATAATATTACTAAAAAATATTAATATTCATAAAATCAAAAGTGCAATATTGAAAAACACAGTTTAGCCTTTTGTTAATCCACCTGTCATCTCAGATTATGAAATTATGCTTTACAGCAAAAGCAATCCAAGCGTTTAAGTTTATCGATAGCCCAGCATAGCATTATGTACACTTAGCATCAGGAAGCTTGGTCACAAAAATCAGAAAAGCAATCAAATTAACCGTTTACCTTTGATGATCTTTGGATGTTTTCACTCACGAGACTCCCAGTTACACAACAAATGTTCCTTTTGTTCCATAAAGATTATTTTTATACCCAAAATACCTCCGTTTGTTTGTCACGTTATGTTCAGAAATCCACAGGAAAGAGCGGTCACGACAACGCAGACGGAAATTCCAAATAGTCTTCATAATGTCCACAGAAACATGTCAAACGTTTTTTATAATCATTCCTCACGTAGTTTTTAAAATATATATTCGATAATATATCAACCGAGTGTGTAGGTTTTTCAATAACAGCGGGAGGAACAATGGCCGCTTTACTCTGTAGCGCAAAAACTCACTCTGAGAGCCCCCACCTATCCACTTACGCATCTTTCACGCTCATTTTTCAAAATAAAAGCCCGAAACTATGTCTAAAGACTGACACCTTTGGGAAGCCAGAGAAAAAGGAATCTGGTTGATATCCCTTTAAATGGAGGATAGACATGCATAGGAATAGAAGGGTTTCAAAATAAGAGGCACTTCCTGATTGGATTTTCCTCGGGGTTTCGCCTGCAATATCAGTTCTGTTATACTCACAGACAATATTTTGACAGTTTTGGAAACTATAGAGTGTTTTCTATCCTAATCTGTCAATTATATGCATATTCTAGCATCTGGTCCTGAGAAATAGGTCGCTTACTTTGGGAACGTTATTTTTCCAAACATAAAAATAGTGCCTCCTAGCTTCAAGAGGTTTTTAACTGACTTGACTAGTTAAATAAAGGTAAAAATGTAAATAAAAAAAATCAGTAGCTGAAGACTACAGCAGCTTCATCTGAGAGTAGATGGAAGATCCAGAAGATCCAATTTGGAGGAAGCAGTATAGCCTTGGTGCTTCTGGGAATGTACCAGTGAGGGTTGCTGCTCTACCTGAATGTACCAGTGAGGGTTGCTGCTCTACCTGAATGTACCAGTGAGGGTTGCTGCTCTACCTGAATGTACCAGTGAGGGTTGCTGCTCTACCTGAATGTACCAGTGAGAGTTGCTGCTCTACCTGAATGTACCAGTGAGGGTTGATGCTCTACCTGAATGTACCAGTGAGAGTTGCTGCTCTACCTGAATGTACCAGTGAGGGTTGCTGCTCTACCTGAATGTTCCAGTGAGGGTTGCTGCTCTACCTGAATGTACCAGTGAGGGTTGCTGCTCTACCTGAATGTACCAGTGAGAGTTGCTGCTCTCCCTGAATGTACCAGTGAGGGTTGCTGCTCTCCCTGAATGTACCAGTGAGGGTTGCTGCTCTACCTGAATGTACCAGTGAGGGTTGCTGCTCTACCTGAATGTACCAGTGAGGGTTGCTGCTCTACCTGAATGTACCAGTGAGGGTTGCTGCTCTACCTGAATGTACCAGTGAGAGTTGCTGCTCTACCTGAATGTACCAGTGAGGGTTGATGCTCTACCTGAATGTACCAGTGAGAGTTGCTGCTCAACCTGAATGTACCAGTGAGAGTTGCTGCTCTACCTGAATGTACCAGTGAGGGTTGATGCTCTACCTGAATGTACCAGTGAGGGTTGCTGCTCTACCTGAATGTACCAGTGAGTGTTGATGCTCTACCTGAATGTACCAGTGAGGGTTGCTGCTCTACCTGAATGTACCAGTGAGGGTTGCTGCTCTACCTGAATATACCAGTGAGGGTTGATGCTCTACCTGAATGTACCAGTGAGAGTTGCTGCTCTACCTGAATGTACCAGTGAGGGTTGCTGCTCTTCCTGAATGTACCAGTGAGGGTTGCTGCTCTACCTTAATGTACCAGTGAGGGTTGCTGCTCTACCTGAATGTACCAGTGAGGGTTGCTGCTCTACCTGAATGTACCAGTGAGGGTTGCTGCTCTACCTGAATGTACCAGTGAGAGTTGCTGCTCTATCTGAATGTACCAGTGAGTGTTGATGCTCTACCTGAATGCAGTGAGGGTTGCTGCTCTACCTGAATACAGTGAGAGTTGCTGCTCTACCTGAATGTACCAGTGAGAGTTGCTGCTCTACCTGAATGTACCAGTGAGGGTTGCTGCTCTACCTGAATGCAGTGAGGGTTGCTGCTCTACCTGAATGTACCAGTGAGGGTTGCTGCTCTACCTGCATGTACCAGTGAGGGTTGCTGCTCTACCTGAATGCAGTGAGGGTTGCTGCTCTACCTGAATGTACCAGTGAGAGTTGCTGCTCTACCTGAATGTACCAGTGAGGGTTGCTGCTCTACCTGAATGCAGTGAGGGTTGCTGCTCTACCTGAATGTACCAGTGAGGGTTGCTGCTCTACCTGAATGTAACAGTGAGGGTTGCTGCTCTTCCTGAATGTACCAGTGAGGGTTGCTGCTCTACCTGAATGTACCAGTGAGGGTTGCTGCTCTACCTGAATGTACCAGTGAGAGTTGCTGCTCTACCTGAATGTACCAGTGAGGGTTGCTGCTCTACCTGAATGTACCAGTGAGGGTTGCTGCTCTACCTGAATGTACCAGTGAGGGTTGCTGCTCTCCCTGAATGTACCAGTGAGGGTTGCTGCTCTCCCTGAATGTACCAGTGAGGGTTGCTGCTATACCTGAATGTACCAGTGAGGGTTGCTGCTCTACCTGAATGTACCAGTGAGGGTTGCTGCTCTTCCTGAATGTACCAGTGAGGGTTGCTGCTCTACCTGAATGTACCAGTGAGGGTTGCTGCTCTACCTGAATGTACCAGTGAGGGTTGATGCTCTACCTGAATGTACCAGTGAGGGTTGATGCTCTACCTGAATGCAGTGAGGGTTGCTGCTCTACCTGAATGTACCAGTGAGGGTTGCTGCTCTCCCTGAATGTACCAGTGAGGGTTACTGCTCTACCTGAATGTACCAGTGAGGGTTGATGCTCTACCTGAATGTACCAGTGAGGGTTGATGCTCTACCTGAATGTACCAGTGAGGGTTGATGCTCTACCTGAATGCAGTGAGGGTTGCTGCTCTACCTGAATGTACCAGTGAGGGTTGCTGCTCTCCCTGAATGTACCAGTGAGGGTTGATGCTCTACCTGAATGTACCAGTGAGGGTTGATGCTCTACCTGAATGCAGTGAGGGTTGATGCTCTCCCTGAATGTACCAGTGAGGGTTACTGCTCTACCTGAATGCAGTGAGGGTTGCTGCTCTACCTGAATGTACCAGTGAGGGTTGCTGCTCTACCTGAATGCAGTGAGGGTTGCTGCTCTACCTGAATGCAGTGAGGGTTGCTGCTCTACCTGAATGTACCAGTGAGGGTTGCTGCTCTACCTGAATGCAGTGAGGGTTGCTGCTCTACCTGAATGTACCAGTGAGGGTTGATGCTCTACCTGAATGTACCAGTGAGGGTTGCTGCTCTATCTGAATGTACCAGTGAGGGTTGCTGCTCTACCTGAATGTACCAGTGAGGGTTGCTGCTCTACCTGAATGCAGTGAGGGTTGCTGCTCTACCTGAATGTACCAGTGAGGGTTGCTGCTCTACCTGAATGTACCAGTGAGGGTTGCTGCTCTACCTGAATGTATGAGTAGTGCCTGTAGGTACTCATTATCGTACATGAATTGCGAAACAAAGTAAATAGACTTACCGTAAATAAATAAATATGCGTACTAATGAGAATGTCATGCGTGTTTGTCACCAAGAATATAAGCTTCTGCCCACCTGGAAGGACTGGGTTTGGAAATGCTCCTTCCTTCCTTCCTTCCTTCCTTCCTTCCTTCCTTCCTTCCTTCCTTCCTTCCTTCCTTCCTTCCTTCCTTCCTTCCTTCCTTCCTTCCTTCCTTCCCAGGCCGCCTCGTTTCTTCCCTGCTCCTACTCCACCTGTCTATCTCCCTCTCCTCCCTCCATCCCACTCCCCTCTCCTCCACCCTCCCCTCTCCCCTCTCCTCCACCCTCCCCTCTCCTCCACCCTTCCTCCCTGTCCTCTCATCCCCTCCCTCCTCCCTGAGGGGTCTCTATGTCGTGTGACATGCTGAGGGGTCTCTATGTCGTGTGACATGCTGAGGGGTCTCTATGTCGTGTAACATGCTGAGGGGTCTCTCTGTCGTGTAACATGCTGAGGGGTCTCTATGTCGTGTGACATGCTGAGGGGTCTCTATGTCCTGTGACATGCTGAGGGGTCTCTATGTCGTGTAACATGCTGAGGGGTCTCTATGTCGTGTAACATGCTGAGGGGTCTCTATGTCGTGTAACATGCTGAGGGGTCTCTATGTCGTGTAACATGCTGAGGGGTCTCTGTGTCGTGTGACATGCTGAGGGGTCTCTATGTCGTGTAACATGCTGAGGGGTCTCTGTCGTATAACATGCTGAAGGGTCTCTATGTCGTGTAACATGCTGAGGGGTCTCTATGTCGTGTAACATGCTGAAGGGTCTCTATGTCGTGTAACATGCTGAGGGCCTCTATGTCGTGTAACATGCTGAGGGGTCTCTATGTCGTGTGACATGCTGAGGGGTCTCTATGTCGTGTGACATGCTGAGGGGTCTCTATGTCGTGTGACATGCTGAGGGGTCTCTATGTCGTGTGACATGCTGAGAGTCTCTATTTCGTGTGACATGCTGAGGGGTCTCTGTCGTATAACATGCTGAGGGGTCTCTATGTCGTGTAACATGCTGAGGGGTCTCTATGTCGTGTGACATGCTGAGGGGTCTCTATTTCGTGTGACATGCTGAGAGTCTCTATTTCGTGTGACATGCTGAGGGGTCTCTGTCGTATAACATGCTGAGGGGTCTCTATGTCGTGTAACATGCTGAGGGGTCTCTATGTCGTGTGACATGCTGAGGGGTCTCTATGTCGTGTAACATGCTGAGGGGTCTCTATGTCGTGTAACATGCTGAGGGTCTCTATGTCGTGTAACATGCTAAGGGGTCTCTATGTCGTGTAACATGCTGAGGGGTCTCTATGTCGTGTAACATGCTGAAGGGTCTCTATGTCGTGTAACATGCTGAGGGTCTCTATGTCGTGTGACATGCTGAGGGGTCTCTATGTCGTGTGACATGCTGAGGGGTCTCTATGTCGTATGACATGCTGAGGGGTCTCTTTCGTATGACATGCTGAGGGGTCTCTATGTCGTGTAACATGCTGAAGGGTCTCTATGTCGTGTAACATGCTGAGGGTCTCTATGTCGTGTAACATGCTAAGGGGTCTCTATGTCGTGTAACATGCTGAGGGGTCTCTATGTCGTGTAACATGCTGAGAGTCTCTATGTCGTGTGACATGCTGAGGGTCTCTATGTCGTGTAACATGCTGAATGGTCTCTATGTCGTGTAACATGCTGAGGGGTCTCTATGTCGTGTAACATGCTGAAGGGTCTCTATGTCGTGTAACATGCTGAGGGGTCTCTATGTCGTGTAACATGCTGAGGGGTCTCTATGTCGTGTAACATGCTGAAGGGTCTCTATGTCGTGTAACATGCTGAGGGGTCTCTATGTCGTGTAACATGCTGAAGGGTCTCTATGTCGTGTAACATGCTGAGGGGTCTCTATGTCGTGTAACATGCTGAAGGGTTCCATTTGGGATGAAGCCTTTGTCTGATGTAATGGTCTCTAATAGCTGTTACCCAGTCTGGTCATTATAGACTGAACTGAAGACTACAGCCGGGTAATTATAGACTGACCTGAAGACTACAGCCTGGTCATTATAGACTGAACTGAAGACTACAGCCGGGTAATTATAGACTGAACTGAAGACTACAACCTGGTCATTATAGACTGAACTGAAGACTACAGCCTGGTCATTATAGACTGACCTGAAGACTACAGCCTGGTCATTATAGACTGAACTGAAGACTACCGCCTGGTCATTATAGACTGAACTGAAGACTACAGCCGGGTAATTATAGACTGACCTGAAGACTACAGCCGGGTAATTATAGACTGACCTGAAGACTACAGCCTGGTCATTATAGACTGACCTGAAGACTACAGCCTGGTCATTATAGACTGAACTGAAGACTACAGCCTGGTCATTATAGACTGACCTGAAGACTACTGCCTGGTCATTATAGACTGAACTGAAGACTATTGGCGCGATGTGTATTTTTTTTTTTTTTTGCCTTTCTCTCCAGTGACCCGGGGTTTGATTCCCTGCCCCGCCGTCCTCTACAATATGTGTTGTAGGCCTAGTCCCTCTGTATTCCTCTCTCCCCCTGTATCTCAAATGGCACCCTTTGCCCTACATAGTGCACTACCCACATAATAATCACAGTGGTTGTATTGGGTGCAACAGTTCAGCACCTCAGGAGTAAATGTCGGCTGAGTAGTCAGAGGTCAAGACAGCAGGTGTGGTGGAGAGAGAGGGTCGAAACTGCAGGTCCCGGGACAAGGTAGCACTACCGGTAAACAGGGCTCCATAGTCGCAGGCAGAACAGCAGAAACTGGATCAGAAGCACAACCATGTGGACTGGGTGACGGGGACAGATATGAGTTGTCAGGCCAGGTAGTCCTGGGGGATGGCAATGAGAGAGAGAGAGACCACGAAGATCTCCTCGACCACACAAGCCCGAGGGGGCACAAAAGTCTAGTATAGTGGGGGGCTGGCACGAAGAGATGCACCCCTCATTAAGATGGCATGGGAGACTGCGAGCAAGCCAGTGACTCCGTCAGAAGCAGAGAATACCATTGGAGAGAGGGGAGTCTGCCAGGCAGAGACAACAAGGGCGGTTTGTTGCCGTTCACCTTCACACGCCTGGGGCCAGACGACAGTCAATCACACATTGAAGAGTGTTCAGGAAGTACTTAAAGGTTGAGGCCGAGTCTGTGAATCTCAAAAGGATCGGCAGACCATTCCTTAAAAAAAATGGGAGAAAGCCCTTCCTCCAGCTGTTTGCTTAGAAATGAGGAAAAATAAGGAGGCCTGCTTCTTGTGATCGTAGGGTGTGAGTGTAGGTATGTACGGCAGAACCACATCGGAGCGATACTGTAGGTAGGAGCAAGCCCATGTAATGCTTTGCAGTAAAACCTTGAAATCAGCCCTAGCCTTAACAGGAAGCCAGTATAGAGAGGCTAGCACTGGAGTAATCTCTGTTCAAAAATACTGTGTCTCAGAAGTTTCTGTCCGTGACTGATGCAACCCAAAAAAGCATTAAAGACCGAGTTAATGAGTACTTGAGGTCACCGAGAAAGTCTGGACATGGGCCTGCTCTCCCTTGTGTAAGGAATTTGTAACTTTACCATGTTTACTACAGTATGCATACGTATATACTGTACTCTATATCATCGACTGCATCCTTATGTAATACATGTATCACTAGCCACTTTAACTATGCCACTTTGTTTACATACTCATCTCATATGTATATACTGTACTCGATACCATCTACTGTATCTTGCCTATGCTGCTCTGTACCATCACTCATTCATATATCCTTATGTACAGTATGTATTGTAGGCTGTGTTTACTTGTCAGACTGCATAGTCGCCTAATAAACAACTGCAGGTGGCTTATATCTCCAAAATGCGTTTAATGCTTTATTATCCAAACGTAAACGCATATACTGTACAATTCTGTATTTCTTCATCAGCATCTTTTATTCTTTCGTTAATCAAATAATGATGAAAATACTCTTTCAAACACACACGTTCGTGTTTCTCTCTAAAAACAGAAATAAATGTTTTGGCCTTTATTCAGATAACAATTGCTCTCTTTCATTTTTTTTTTTCTTGGAAGACGAAATAATCTCAAAAATATCGTTATGTATTATCAAGTTGATGGCACAGTCATATAGCCTGGGCACCTACATACAGCAACATAGTCTTTAATAAAGAAATGTTGTGGTTATCCTGACCTGGACAACATGTACAGTATTATAATAGTCTATTATGGGCTGTTAGCTGGACAATTTACCTTTACCAACACCTCTCTGCATTTTGATACTTTGGCTAAATATCCCAGTGGTAATTTAGTTATGGATCCATAATGAATTACTATGGGAATAAATATCACTGAATTACAGAAATATCCTCCAATCCTCTATATGTAATTATTGGTGGAGAGTCACGTCATATATTGTAGGACTACCGTAGGTGACATGAGTCTCACTAGTGTTGAGTAATAGCCTTACCTGCTGTGGTCAACAATTTCAGCACCGTTTCACACGGCTCTGAGACGAGCATGGGGACCGGTCTTGATAAATCAATGAGATTTTAATTCTCACTGAATCTCTGTTTGGATATTGGTTAGACTAGAATTAGAAAATGAGGGTGTAGAAATGTTATGCTCTCAGTGTAACCTTAATTTAACTAGGCAAGTCAGTTAACAACAAATTCTTATTTTCAAGGACAGCCTACTCCTTCCTCCCCGTCGGGGAATTGAACCTCGGTCTCCCGCGCGTGTCCGCACGGCACAGGGATTCTTTAGCTAAATAGCCCAGTACAGTACTGCCCACCGTCACGTTGTACAGCGCCATATTTTCCATCCTAAAGGAAACCCAGAGAGTTTTTCACTGTTCTTGGAATAGAAACACCATAATATTAATCATATTAATTAAGAAAGTTACAGTCAAAAGTTTGGACACACCTACTCATTACAGGGTTTTTATTTATTTCTAAACCAGCAAGAACTTGTCTGTGTAGACCAATTAAGTTTTCCAATCTCCAAAAGAATGTTGTGATTGTGATGAAAGCGGTAAAAATGTCTAGGAGCATGAGGACAGACACAGAGCCTTGTTTGACACCATTAAAAGGCAATTTACCACCTTCTCAGTGTTATGATGGGGTCTGAAACCAGACTGTTTCGTACACGTTCTTTCTTCAGGAAGCTTTTTCTTTAATATAGAGGAATCAGAGATTTGATATAGGCCAATAGTTGTTTCTGATGGGTCAAGGTTTGGCTTTTCAAGAGAGGCTTTATTACTACCACTTTTAGTGAATTTGGTCCACATCCGGTGGATAGAGAGCCGTTTATTATGTTCAACATAGGAGGGCCAAGCACAGGAAGCAGCTCTTTCAGTAGTTTAGTTGGAATAGGGTCCACTAGACAGATGGAAGGTTTAGAGGCCATGAATATTTTTGTGAATGTGTCGAGAGATACAGGATTAAAACACTTGATTGATTGATTGATTGATCCGAGGCCCTTGCAGTTCTGTCTGGACAACTGAGTTTGGGAGAAATATGCAGATTCATGAGTCAGTCATTTGTTTTATAATGATCATGATCTTTTCGTTGAAGTGAAGGCCATCCTTACGTAGGGAATGCCGCTTTTTAGTTTTTCACTATCAAACATGTATTTTGTATTGTGTTTATTCTCAATCAGATTGGAAAAGTAGGCCTATCAAGCAGCAACGAGGTCTTTTCTATATTGCATGGTGGTCTTTCCATCTGTTGGATGCTGCGTCACTGGTACTGTCCTTAAAGGGATACTGTCCTTAAAGGGATACTGTCCTTAAAGGGATACTGTCCTTAAAGGGATACTGTCCTTAAAGGGATACTGTCCTTAAAGGGATTCTGTCCTTAAAGGGATACTGTCCTTAAAGGGATTCTGTCCTTAAAGGGATACTGTCCTTAAAGGGATACTGTCCTTAAAGGGATACTGTCCTTAAAGGGATACTGTCCTTAAAGGGATACTGTCCTTAAAGGGATACTGTCCTTAAAGGGATACTGTCCTTAAAGGGATACTGTCCTTAAAGGGATACTGTCCTTAAAGGGATACTGTCCTTAAACGGATTCTGTCCTTAAAAGGATTCTGTCCTTAAAGGGATACATCCCCGGAGTCAGATTAACCATTGTTATCTCTCTGTATCCAGTAAAATAAGGGGATGCAGTTGCACAACTGAATGCATTTAACCGAAATGTCTTCCGCATTTAACCCAACCCCTTTGAATCATGGGACTTCCTTAATCAACGTCCACGGCACCCGGGGAGCAGCTTTGTATGGGTGTTAACTGCCTTGCTCAAGAACAACAGATTTTTCCACCTTGCCGGGGATTTGTACCAGCAACCTTTAATTTACTGGCCCAACGCTCCATCCCTCCCTCTCCCCCTCTCCATCCCTCTCCCCCTCTCCATCCCTCCCTCCCTCTCCATCCCTCCCTCTCCATCCCTCCCTCTCCCCCTCTCCATCCCTCCCTCTCCCCCTCTCCATCCCTCCCTCTCCCCCTCTCCATCCATCCCCCCTCTCATCCATCCCCCCTCTCATCCATCCCTCCCTCTCCATCCATCCCCCTCTCCATCCCTCCCTCCCTCTCCATCCATCCCTCCCTCCCTCTCCTCTCCATCCCTCCCTCCCTCTCCATCCATCCCCCCTCTCATCCATCCCTCCCTCTCCATCCATCCCTCCCTCTCCATCCCTTCCTCCTTCTCCATCCAACCCTCCCTCTCCATCCATCCCTCCCTCCCTCTCCATCCATCCCTCCCTCCCTCTCCCTCCCTCCCTCCCTCCCTCTCCATCCCTCCCTCTCTCCATCAATCCTTCCCTCCCTCTCTCCATCCCTCCCTCTCCATCCCTCCCTCCCTCTCTCCATCCCTCCCTCTCCATCCATCCCTCTCCATCCATCCCTCATTCTCTCTCCATCATTCCCTCTCTATCCCTCCCTTTCTCCATCCATCCCTCTCTCCATCCATCCCTTCCTCTTGCCATCCATCCCTCCCTCCCTCCCTCCCTCCCTCCCTCCCTCCCTCCCTCCCTCCCTCCCTCCCTCCCTCCCTCCCTCCCTCCCTCTCGCCATGTCTCCCTCCCTCTCGCCATCCCTCCCTCCCTCCCTCCCTCCCTCGCCCTCCCTCCCTCCCTCTCGCCATGTCTCCCTCCATCCCTCTCGCCATCCCTCCCTCCCTCTCTCTCGCCATCCCTCCCCCTCCCCCTCCCTCTCGCCATCCATCTCTCCATCCATCCCTCCCTCTCTCCATCCATCCCCCCTCTCGCCATCCCTCCCTCCCTCTCTCTCTCCATCCCTCCCTCTCGCCATCCCTCCCTCTCTCTCTCCATCCCTCCCTCTCGCCATCCCTCCCTCTCTCTCTCCATCCCTCCCTCTCGCCATCCCTCCCTCTCTCTCTCCATCCCCCTCCCTCTCGCCATCCCTCCCTCCCTCTCTCCATCCATCCCTCCCTCTTGCCTTCCATCCCTTCCTCTCTCTCTCCATCCCTCCCTCTCGCCATCCCTCCCTCCCTCCCGCCATCCCTCCCTCTCTCTCCACCCCCTCTCGCCATCCATCCCTCCCTCTCTCCATCCATCCCCCCTCTTGCCATCCCTCCCTCTCTCTCTCCATCCCTCCCTCCCTCTCGCCATCCATCCCTCTCTCTTTCCATCCCTCCCTCTCGCCATCCCTCCCTCCCTCTCGCCCTCCCTCTCTCTCTCCATCCCCCCTCCCTCTCTCCATCCCTCTCTCTCCATCCATCCCTCTCCATCCATCCCTCATTCTCTCTCCATCATTCCCTCTCCATCCCTCCCTTTCTCCATCCATCCCTCTCTCCATCCATCCCTCCCACTTGCCATCCATCCCTTCCTCTTGCCATCCATCCCTTCCTCTTGCCATCCCTCCCTCCCTCCCTCCCTCCCTCCCTCCCTCCCTCCCTCCCTCCCTCCCTCCCTCCCTCCCTCCCTCCCTCCCTCCCTCCCTCCCTCCCTCTCGCCATGTCTCCCTCCCTCCCTCCCTCTCGCCATGTCTCCCTCCCTCCCTCCCTCTCGCCATGTCTCCCTCCCTCCCTCCCTCTCGCCATCCCTCCCTCCCTCTCTCTCTCTCGCCATCCCTCCCTCCCTCTCTCTCGCCATCCCTACCCCTCCCCCTCCCTCTCGCCATCCATCTCTCCATCCATCCCTCCCTCTCTCCATCCATCCCTCCCTCTCTCCATCCATCCCCCTCTCGCCATCCCTCCCTCCCTCTCTCTCTCCATCCCTCCCTCTCGCCATCCCTCCCTCTCTCTCTCCATCCCTCCCTCTCGCCATCCCTCCCTCTCTCTCCATCCCCCTCCCTCTCGCCATCCCTCCCTCCCTCTCTCCATCCATCCCTCCCTCTTGCCTTCCATCCCTTCCTCTCTCTCTCCATCCCTCCCTCTCGCCATCCCTCCCTCCCTCTCTCTCGCCATCCCTCCCTCTCTCTCTCCACCCCCTCTCGCCATCCATCCCTCCCTCTCTCCATCCATCCCCCCCTCTTGCCATCCCTCCCTCTCTCCCTCCATCCCTCTCGCCATCCCTCCCTCCCTCTCTCTCGCCATCCCTCCCCCTCCCCCTCCCTCTCGCCATCCATCTCTCCATCCATCCCTCCCTCTCTCCATCCATCCCCCTCTCGCCATCCCTCCCTCCCTCTCTCTCTCCATCCCTCCCTCTCGCCATCCCTCCCTCTCTCTCTCCATCCCTCCCTCTCGCCATCCCTCCCTCTCTCTCTCCATCCCCCCTCCCTCTCGCCATCCCTCCCTCCCTCTCTCCATCCATCCCTCCCTCTTGCCTTCCATCCCTTCCTCTCTCTCTCCATCCCTCCCTCTCGCCATCCCTCCCTCCCTCCCGCCATCCCTCCCTCTCTCTCTCCACCCCCCTCTCGCCATCCATCCCTCCCTCTCTCCATCCATCCCCCTCTTGCCATCCCTCCCTCTCTCTCTCCATCCCTCCCTCCCTCTCGCCATCCATCCCTCTCTCTTTCCATCCCTCCCTCTCGCCATCCCTCCCTCCCTCTCGCCCTCCCTCTCTCTCTCCATCCCCCCTCCCTCTCTCCATCCCTCTCTCTCCATCCATCCCTCTCCATCCATCCCTCATTCTCTCTCCATCATTCCCTCTCCATCCCTCCCTTTCTCCATCCATCCCTCTCTCCATCCATCCCTCCCACTTGCCATCCATCCCTTCCTCTTGCCATCCATCCCTTCCTCTTGCCATCCCTCCCTCCCTCCCTCCCTCCATCCCTCCCTCCCTCCCTCCCTCCCTCCCTCCCTCCCTCCCTCCCTCCCTCCCTCCCTCCCTCCCTCCCTCCCTCCCTCTCGCCATGTCTCCCTCCCTCCCTCCCTCTCGCCATGTCTCCCTCCCTCCCTCCCTCTCGCCATGTCTCCCTCCCTCCCTCCCTCTCGCCATCCCTCCCTCCCTCTCTCTCTCTCGCCATCCCTCCCTCCCTCTCTCTCGCCATCCCTACCCCTCCCCCTCCCTCTCGCCATCCATCTCTCCATCCATCCCTCCCTCTCTCCATCCATCCCTCCCTCTCTCCATCCATCCCCCTCTCGCCATCCCTCCCTCCCTCTCTCTCTCCATCCCTCCCTCTCGCCATCCCTCCCTCTCTCTCTCCATCCCTCCCTCTCGCCATCCCTCCCTCTCTCTCATCCCCCTCCCTCTCGCCATCCCTCCCTCCCTCTCCATCCATCCCTCCCTCTTGCCTTCCATCCCTTCCTCTCTCTCTCCATCCCTCCCTCTCGCCATCCCTCCCTCCCTCTCTCTCGCCATCCCTCCCTCTCTCTCTCCACCCCCCTCTCGCCATCCATCCCTCCCTCTCTCCATCCATCCCCCCCTCTTGCCATCCCTCCCTCTCTCTCTCCATCCCTCCCTCCCTCTCGCCATCCATCCCTCTCTCTTTCCATCCCTCCCTCTCGCCATCCCTCCCTCCCTCTCGCCATCCCTCCTCCCTCTCGCCATGTCTCCCTCCCTCTCGCCATCCCTCCCTCCCTCCCTCCCTCTCGCCCTCCCTCCCTCCCTCTCGCCATGTCTCCCTCCATCCCTCTCGCCATCCCTCTCGCCATCCATCTCTCCCTCTCTCCATCCATCCCCCCTCTCGCCATCCCTCCCTCCCTCTCTCTCTCCATCCCTCCCTCTCGCCATCCCTCCCTCTCTCTCTCCATCCCTCCCTCTCGCCATCCCTCCCTCCCTCTCTCCATGTCTCCCTCCATCCCTCTCGCCATCCCTCTCTCTCTCTCTCCATCCCCCTCCCTCTCGCCATCCCTCCCTCCCTCTCTCCATCCATCCCTCCCTCTTGCCTTCCATCCCTTCCTCTCTCTCTCCATCCCTCCCTCTCGCCATCCCTCCCTCCCTCCCGCCATCCCTCCCTCTCTCTCTCCACCCCCTCTCGCCATCCATCCCTCCCTCTCTCCATCCATCCCCCCTCTTGCCATCCCTCCCTCTCTCTCTCCATCCCTCCCTCCCTCTCAACATCCATCCCTCTCTCTTTCCATCCCTCCCTCTCGCCATCCCTCCCTCCCTCTCGCCCTCCCTCTCTCTCTCCATCCCCCCTCCCTCTCTCCATCCCTCCCTCTCCATCCCTCCCTCTCCATCCATCCCTCCCTCTCCATCCCTCCCTCTCCATCCATCCCTCATTCTCTCTCCATCATTCTCTCTCCATCCCTCCCTTTCTCCATCCATCCCTCTCTCCATCCATCCCTCCCACTTGCCATCCATCCCTTCCTCTTGCCATCCATCCCTTCCTCTTGCCATCCCTCCCTCCCTCCCTCCCTCCCTCCCTCCCTCCCTCCCCCTCCCTCCCTCCCTCCCTCCCTCCCTCCCTCCCTCCCTCCCTCCCTCTCGCCATCCCTCCCTCCCTCTCTCTCTCTCGCCATCCCTCCCTCCCTCTCTCTCG
>NC_088217.1:4487509-4607509 GCF_036934945.1 Oncorhynchus masou masou
GGAGAGACCTGAAAATAGCTGTGCAGCGACGCTCCCCATCCAACCTGACAGAGCTTGAGAGGATCTGCAGAGAAGAATGGTAGAAACTCGCCAAATACAGGTGTGCCAAGCTTGTAGCATCACACCAAGAAAACTCAAGACTGTAATTGCTGCAAAAGGTGCTTCAACAAACTCCGGAGTAAAGTTTTTATTTGTAGTAATTGTGCTAAAATTTCTAAAGACCTGTTTTCGCTTTGTCATTTCGGGTTATTGTTTGAAGATTGATGAGGGAATTATTTTTTAAATCCATTTTACAATAAGGCTGTAATGTGGAAAAGGTTAAGGGGTCTGAATACTTTCCCACTGTATCTATATCTACAATGGAAAACATATATGTGGAATGCCTTATCTAATTTAGGCTAAAGCAAGTCTGAGGTTTGATGGATTTGTTATTATTCAATTATTGACTCTCTAATAACACGTGAAGTGTTGCACTGAACAACTCTGTAATTATTGACTCTGTAATAATACCAGTGTAACAGAGTTGGATTGGCCAGTTGCCGGTACCTTTTATAGCAGGTTAAATATATGCATGTCTAGTGCACGGGCTGCTTCACGGGCTGCTTCACGGGCTGCTTCACGGGCTGCTTCACGGGCTGCTTCACGGGCTGCTTCACGGGCTGCTTCACGGGCTGCTTCACTGGCTGCTTCACGGGCTGCTTCACGGGCTGCTTCACTAGCTGCTTCACTGGCTGCTTCACGAGCTGCTTCACAGGCTGCTTCACGGGCTGCTTCACTGGCTGCTTCACGGGCTGCTTCACGGGCTGCTTCACTGGCTGCTTCACGGGCTGCTTCACGGGCTGCTTCACGGGCTGCTTCACGGGCTGCTTCACGGGCTGCTTCACGGGCTGCTTCACGGGCTGCTTCACGGGCTGCTTCACGGGCTGCTTCACGGGCTGCTTCACGGGCTGCTTCACGGGCTGCTTCACTGGCTGGCTGTTTTGGGTCTGTGGAAGTTAAGATTTGAACTGCTAATGGCCGAGCGTCATTTACCAAGTAGTGTTAAAAATGGCCGAGCGTCATTTAAAAAACTAAAAAATGCATCTTGTGGCATTCCCTGTCACACCAGAGAACCAAAGAAATCATTGTCGTGCCAAACAACCAATAGAAATCAGTACAGAATGTTTTTTTTAATTTTTTTTACCCAAAGTCAAATGTCTGCACACACACACACACACACACACACACACACACACACACACACACACACACACACACACACACACACACACACACACACACACACACACACACACCCCTCCCCCCTCTGGTCTCTCTGGCAGACGGGAAGTGAGATTAAGCTTGATGACTAGGTAGAGACTGAATGGCCGTGTAACAACACAGGGAGGGTTAGTGTGTGTGTGTGTGTGTGTGTGTGTGTGTGTGTGTGTGTGGCATTCATGATGGCTGGGTTTGAACAGATTCGTAGTGGGGGCAGAACAGAACTGACTGTATGGTTGCTGTGGTTCTAAACCTTAAATCCAAGGGTCTGTTTTCTGCTCAAAATGTCTCTCCTCTTCTACAGGGCTTGAGGTCTGATAATACCAGGCTTAGAGACAGTTTTCCATCAGACTGCTGAACACTACAGGACTGACCACCTGCTCTGATTCTAACAGGACTGACCACCTGCTCTGATTCTAACAGGACTGACCACCTGCTCTGATTCTAACAGGACTGACCACCTGCTCTGATTCTAACAGGACTGACCACCTGCTCTGATTCTAACCCCTAACAGGACTGACCACCTGCTCTGATTCTAACAGGACTGACCACCTGCTCTGATTCTAACAGGACTGACCACCTGCTCTGATTCTAACTGGACTGACAACCTGCTCTGATTCTAACAGGACTGACCACCTGCTCTGATTCTAACAGGACTGACCACCTGCTCTGTTTCTAACAGGACTGACCACCTGCTCTGATTCCAACAGGACTGACCACCTGCTCTGATTCTAACAGGACTGACCACCTGCTCTGATTCTAACAGGACTGACCACCTGCTCTGATTCTAACAGGACTGACCACCTGCTCTGATTCTAACTGGACTGACCACCTGCTCTGATTCTAACAGGACTGACCACCTGCTCTGATTCTAACAGGACTGACCACCTGCTCTGATTCTAACAGGACTGACCACCTGCTCTGATTCTAACAGGACTGACCACCTGCTCTGATTCTAACAGGACTGACCACCTGCTCTGATTCTAACAGGACTGACAACCTGCTCTGATTCTAACAGGACTGACCACCTGCTCTGATTCTAACAGGACTGACCACCTGCTCTGATTCTAACAGGACTGACCACCTGCTCTGATTCCAACAGGACTGACCACCTGCTCTGATTCTAACAGGACTGACCACCTGCTCTGATTCTAACTGGACTGACCACCTGCTCTGATTCTAACAGGACTGACCACCTGCTCTGATTCTAACAGGACTGACCACCTGCTCTGATTCTAACCCCTAACAGGACTGACCACCTGCTCTGATTCTAACAGGACTGACCACCTGCTCTGATTCTAACAGGACTGACCACCTGCTCTGATTCTAACAGGACTGACCACCTGCTCTGATTCTAACCCCTAACAGGACTGACCACCTACTCTGATTCCAACAGGACTGACCACCTGCTCTGATTCCAACAGGACTGACCACCTGCTCTGATTCTAACAGGACTGACCACCTGCTCTGATTCTAACTGGACTGACCACCTGCTCTGATTCTAACAGGACTGACCACCTGCTCTGATTCTAACAGGACTGACCACCTGCTCTGATTCTAACCCCTAACAGGACTGACCACCTGCTCTGATTCTAACAGGACTGACCACCTGCTCTGATTCTAACAGGACTGACCACCTGCTCTGATTCTAACTGGACTGACCACCTGCTCTGATTCTAACAGGACTGACCACCTGCTCTGATTCTAACAGGACTGACCACCTGCTCTGATTCTAACCCCTAACAGGACTGACCACCTGCTCTGATTCTAACAGGACTGACCACCTGCTCTGATTCTAACCCCTAACAGGACTGACCACCTACTCTGATTCCAACAGTACTGACCACCTGCTCTGATTCTAACAGGACTGACCACCTGCTCTGATTCTAACAGGACTGACCACCTACTCTGATTCTAACAGTACTGACCACCTGCTCTGATTCTAACAGGACTGACCACCTGCTCTGATTCTAACAGGACTGACAACCTGCTCTGATTCTAACAGGACTGACCACCTGCTCTGATTCTAACAGGACTGACCACCTGCTCTGATTCTAACAGGACTGACCACCTGCTCTGATTCTAACAGGACTGACCACCTGCTCTGATTCTAACAGGACTGACCACCTGCTCTGATTCTAACAGGACTGACCACCTGCTCTGATTCTAGCAGGACTGACCGCCTGCTCTGATTCTAACAGGACTGACCCCCTGCTCTGATTCTAACAGGACTGACCACCTGCTCTGTTTCTAACAGGACTGACCACCTGCTCTGATTCTAGCAGGACTGACCGCCTGCTCTGATTCTAACAGGACTGACCCCCTGCTCTGATTCTAACAGGACTGACCACCTGCTCTGATTCTAACAGGACTGACCACCTGCTCTGATTCTAACAGGACTGACCACCTCCTCTGATTCTAACAGGACTGACCACCTGCTCTGTTTCTAACAGGACTGACCACCTGCTCTGATTCTAACAGGACTGACCACCTGCTCTGATTCTAACAGGACTGACCACCTGCTCTGATTCTAACAGGACTGACCACCTGCTCTGATTCTAACAGGACTGACCACCTGCTCTGATTCTAACAGGACTGACCACCTGCTCTGATTCTAACAGGACTGACCACCTGCTCTGATTCTAACAGGACTGACCACCTGCTCTGATTCTAACAGGACTGACCACCTGCTCTGATTCTAACCCCAACAGGACTGACCACCTGCTCTGTTTCTAACAGGACTGACCACCTGCTCTGTTTCTAACAGGACTGACCACCTGCTCTGTTTCTAACAGGACTGACCACCTGCTCTGATTCTAACAGGACTGACCACCTCCTCTGATTCTAACAGGACTGACCACCTGCTCTGATTCTAACAGGACTGACCACCTGCTCTGATTCTAACAGGACTGACCACCTGCTCTGATTCTAACAGGACTGACCACCTGCTCTGATTCTAACCCCAACAGGACTGACCACCTGCTCTGTTTCTAACAGGACTGACCACCTGCTCTGTTTCTAACAGGACTGACCACCTGCTCTGATTCTAACTGGACTGACCACCTGCTCTGATTCTAACAGGACTGACCACCTGCTCTGATTCTAACAGGACTGACCACCTGCTCTGATTCTAACAGGACTGACCACCTCCTCTGATTCTAACAGGACTGACCACCTGCTCTGATTCTAACAGGACTGACCACCTGCTCTGATTCTAACAGGACTGACCACCTGCTCTGATTCTAACAGGACTGACCACCTGCTCTGATTCTAACAGGACTGACCACCTGCTCTGATTCTAACAGGACTGACCACCTGCTCTGATTCTAACCCCAACAGGACTGACCACCTGCTCTGATTCTAACAGGACTGACCACCTGCTCTGATTCTAACAGGACTGACCACCTGCTCTGATTCTAACAGGACTGACCACCTGCTCTGATTCTAACCCCAACAGGACTGACCACCTGCTCTGATTCTAACAGGACTGACCACCTGCTCTGATTCTATCAGGACTGACCACCTGCTCTGATTCTAACAGGACTGACCACCTGCTCTGATTCTATCAGGACTGACCACCTGCTCTGATTCTAACTGGACTGACCACCTGCTCTGATTCTAACAGGACTGACCACCTGCTCTGATTCTAACAGGACTGACCACCTGCTCTGATTCTAACCCCAACAGGACTGACCACCTGCTCTGTTTCTAACAGGACTGACCACCTGCTCTGTTTCTAACAGGACTGACCACCTGCTCTGATTCTAACTGGACTGACCACCTGCTCTGATTCTAACAGGACTGACCACCTGCTCTGATTCTAACAGGACTGACCACCTGCTCTGATTCTAACAGGACTGACCACCTCCTCTGATTCTAACAGGACTGACCACCTGCTCTGATTCTAACAGGACTGACCACCTGCTCTGATTCTAACAGGACTGACCACCTGCTCTGATTCTAACAGGACTGACCACCTGCTCTGATTCTAACCCCAACAGGACTGACCACCTGCTCTGTTTCTAACAGGACTGACCACCTGCTCTGTTTCTAACAGGACTGACCACCTGCTCTGATTCTAACTGGACTGACCACCTGCTCTGATTCTAACAGGACTGACCACCTGCTCTGATTCTAACAGGACTGACCACCTGCTCTGATTCTAACAGGACTGACCACCTGCTCTGATTCTAACAGGACTGACCACCTGCTCTGATTCTAACAGGACTGACCACCTGCTCTGATTCTAACAGGACTGACCACCTGCTCTGATTCTAACAGGACTGACCACCTGCTCTGATTCTAACCCTAACAGGACTGACCACCTGCTCTGTTTCTAACAGGACTGACCACCTGCTCTGTTTCTAACAGGACTGACCACCTGCTCTGTTTCCAACCCTAACAGGACTGACCACCTGCTCTGATTCTAACAGGACTGACCACCTGCTCTGATTCTAACAGGACTGACCACCTGCTCTGATTCTAACAGGACTGACCACCTGCTCTGATTCTAACAGGACTGACCACCTGCTCTGATTCTAACAGGACTGACCACCTGCTCTGATTCTAACAGGACTGACCACCTGCTCTGATTCTAACCCTAACAGGACTGACCACCTGCTCTGATTCTAACAGGACTGACCACCTGCTCTGATTCTAACAGGACTGACCACCTGCTCTGTTTCTAACAGGACTGACCACCTGCTCTGTTTCCAACCCTAACAGGACTGACCACCTGCTCTGATTCTAACAGGACTGACCACCTGCTCTGATTCTAACAGGACTGACCACCTGCTCTGATTCTAACAGGACTGACCACCTGCTCTGATTCTAACAGGACTGACCACCTGCTCTGATTCTAACAGGACTGACCACCTGCTCTGATTCTAACAGGACTGACCACCTGCTCTGATTCTAACAGGACTGACCACCTGCTCTGATTCTAACAGGACTGACCACCTGCTCTGTTTCTAACAGGACTGACCACCTGCTCTGATTCTAACAGGACTGACCACCTGCTCTGATTCTAACAGGACTGACCACCTGCTCTGATTCTAACAGGACTGACCACCTGCTCTGTTTCTAACAGGACTGACCACCTGCTCTGATTCTAACAGGACTGACCACCTGCTCTGATTCTAACTGGACTGACCACCTGCTCTGATTCTAACAGGACTGACCACCTGCTCTGATTCTAACAGGACTGACCACCTGCTCTGATTCTAACAGGACTGACCACCTGCTCTGATTCTAACAGGACTGACCACCTGCTCTGATTCTAACAGGACTGACCACCTGCTCTGATTCTAACAGGACTGACCACCTGCTCTGATTCTAACAGGACTGACCACCTGCTCTGATTCTAACAGGACTGACCACCTGCTCTGATTCTAACAGGACTGACCACCTGCTCTGATTCTAACAGGACTGACCACCTGCTCTGATTCTAACAGGACTGACCACCTGCTCTGTTTCTAACAGGACTGACCACCTGCTCTGATTCTAACAGGACTGACCACCTGCTCTGATTCTAACTGGACTGACCACCTGCTCTGATTCTAACAGGACTGACCACCTGCTCTGATTCTAACAGGACTGACCACCTGCTCTGATTCTAACAGGACTGACCACCTGCTCTGATTCTAACAGGACTGACCACCTGCTCTGATTCTAACAGGACTGACCACCTGCTCTGATTCTAACAGGACTGACCACCTGCTCTGATTCTAACAGGACTGACCACCTGCTCTGTTTCTAACAGGACTAACCACCTGCTCTGATTCTAACAGGACTGACCACCTGCTCTGATTCTAACAGGACTGACCACCTGCTCTGATTCTAACAGGACTGACCACCTGCTCTGTTTCTAACAGGACTGACCACCTGCTCTGATTCTAACAGGACTGACCACCTGCTCTGATTCTAACAGGACTGACCACCTGCTCTGATTCTAACAGGACTGACCACCTGCTCTGATTCTAACAGGACTGACCACCTGCTCTGATTCTAACAGGACTGACCACCTGCTCTGATTCTAACTGGACTGACCACCTGCTCTGATTCTAACAGGACTGACCACCTGCTCTGATTCTAACAGGACTGACCACCTGCTCTGATTCTAACAGGACTGACCACCTGCTCTGATTCTAACAGGACTGACCACCTGCTCTGATTCTAACAGGACTGACCACCTGCTCTGATTCTAACAGGACTGACCACCTGCTCTGATTCTAACAGGACTGACCACCTGCTCTGATTCTAACAGGACTGACCACCTGCTCTGATTCTAACAGGACTGACCACCTGCTCTGTTTCTAACAGGACTGACCACCTGCTCTGATTCTAACAGGACTGACCACATGCTCTGATTCTCCGACCTTAGAACACGTACACACAGACAGCTCTGGAAAAAATTACTGATCAGTTTATCTGGTTTTACTATTTATAAGTATGTGTTTGGGTAAAATTAACATTTTATGTTTTAATCTATAAACTAGTGACAACATTTTTTCCCAAATTCCAAATAAAAATATTGTAATTTAGTGCATTTATTTACAGAAAATGACAACTGGTCAATATAACGTTAAAGATGCATTGTTGTCAGACATCAAATAATGCAAAGACAATAAGTTCATATTCATTTTTAAAACACAATACAAATTATTTAACTTAGGAGGAGTTCAGAAATCAATATTTGTTGGAATAACCCTGATTTTCAATGACAGCTTACATGCGTCTTGGCATGCTCTCCATCAGTCTTGATGTTGGTTGACTTCATGCCAGTCCTGGTGCAAAAAATTCAACTAACTCGGCTTTGTTTGATGGCTTGTGACCACGCATCTTCCTCTTGATCCCATTCCAGAGGTTTTCAATGGGGTTCAGGTCTCGAGATTGGGCTGGCCATGACAGGGTCTTGATCTGGTGGTCCTCCATCCACACCTTGATTGACCTGGCTTTGTGGCATGGAGCATTGTCCTGCTGGAAAACACAATCCTCAGAGTTGGGGAACATTGTCAGAGCAGAAGGAAGCATGTTTTCTTCCAGGACAAATCTGCCCGATTCCAGCCGTGCTGAAGCACCCTCAGGTCATCACCAATCCTCCACCAAATTTCACAGTGGGTGCGAGACCTGGAGAGGCCTACAAGACCTGGAGAGGCCTACAAGACCTGGAGAGGCCTACAAGACCCGGAGAGACCTACAAGACCCGGAGAGGCCTACAAGACCCGGAGAGGCCTACAAGACCCGGAGAGGCCTACAAGACCCGGAGAGGCCTACAAGACCCGGAGAGACCTACAAGACCCGGAGAGGCCTACAAGACCCGGAGAGGCCTACAAGACCGGGAGAGGCCTACAAGACCGGGAGAGGCCTACAAGACCCGGAGAGGCCTACAAGACCCGGAGAGGCCTACAAGACCCGGAGAGGCCTACAAGACCCGGAGAGGCCTACAAGACCCGGGGAGGCCTACAAGACCCGGGGAGGCCTACAAGACCCGGGGAGGCCTACAAGACCCGGGGAGGCCTACAAGACCCGGGGAGGCCTACAAGACCCGGAGAGGCCTACAAGACCTAGAGAGACCGACAAGATTGTTATTTTGACCAAATAAATGCTCTAAATGACAATATATATATATTTGTAATTTGGGCGAAATGTTTATAGATTAAAACATAAATGTTAATTTTACCCAAACACATACCTATAAATAGTAAAAACCAGAGAAGCTGATAATTTTGCAGTGGTCTCTTCATTTTTTCCAGAGCTGTATATTCATGCTACAAACACACCAGCTACCAGACTTGTGATTACTGAATACCGCACAATTTAATACCCACCCAGTCCACTCTTCCCTAAAAACACGTGTAAATATTGGACTATAAACTTTGCCTTCCTGTATTATACTGATGCTCATATATTTATAATATTCTACTGAGACATTTACTTTATTTTGGTATTCTTATCTTTATTATTGTTGTTGTTGTTGTTGTTGTTGCCTCGTCCAGAAGGAGCCTGTAAGTAGCATTTGGTTGAACGGTACCATGAGAATCCTGTACATACGACACAATTGAAACTCTCCTCTCCTCGTCTCTCCTCTCTTTCGCTCGTCTCTCTCTCTCTCTCGTTTCTCTCTCTCTCGTCTCTCCTCTCTTTCGCTCGTCTCTCTCTCTCTCGTTTCTCTCTCTCTCTCATTTCTCTCTCGTTTTCTCTCGTTTCTCTCTCATTTCTCTCTCATTTCTCTCTCGTCTCTCCTCTCTTTCGCTCGTCTCTCTCTCTCTCGTTTCTCTCTCTCTCGTTTCTCTCTCTCGTTTTCTCTCGTTTCTCTCTCTCATTTCTCTCTCGTCTCTCCTCTCTTTCGCTCGTCTCTCTCTCTCTCTCGTTTCTCTCTCTCTCTCTCGTTTCTCTCTCTCTCTCTCGTTTCTCTCTCTCTCGTTTCTCTCTCTCTCTCTCGTTTCTCTCTCTCTCGTCTCTCTCTCTCTCTCTCGTCTCTCTCGTTTCTCTCTCTCTCTCTCTCTCTCGTTTCTCTCTCTCTCGTCTCTCTCTCGTCTCTCTCGTTTTCTCTCGTTTCTCTCTCTCTCTCGTTTCTCTCTCTCTCGTTTCTCTCTCTCTCGTCTCTCTCTCTCGTCTCTCTCTCGTTTTCTCTCGTTTCTCTCTCTCGTTTTCTCTCGTTTCTCTCTCTCATTTCTCTCTCTCGTTTCTCTCTCTCTCTCTTGTCTCTCTCTCCTCTCTTTCTCTTGTCTTTCTCTCATTTCTCCCTTTCTCTCGTGTCTCTCATCTCTCTCTCTCATCTCTCTCTCGTGTCTCTCTCTCTCAACACAAAGTGGGTGTACGTGGACAGGCACAGGGAGCATCACTTCTCCCTGACCACACAAGTCAATATTTACACACCTTGGAGGGAGAGAGAAGATGGCCTTGTTGCAGGGCCACCTGTCTACCAGATGTTGAACAGGAGTTGAGGGGAAATTATTCTGAGGGATAGTAGCGAAAGAGATGGTCTGGTCCTTAGTCATATTCAGGACCCATAGTTTACTGGTTAGTTTACAAATGGTAAAACCTCCGGCCATAGATAGTTATTGGACACGTTGATATGTTTTTTTCTTGTCCTTTCAAGGAGTCGTCTGAGTCAGAGCTGTGTAACGGCCAGGGGCGGGGCTTACGTACGGAGGTGAGGAGTAGGAGTGGCAGCGTCACCCGGAGCCTGTCTTCCAGACCCACCCAGACCTCCAGGGCCCCCAGAGCCAGGCCCCCCACTGTCGAGCTGACACGCACCGAGCCTCAGCCCCAGACACAGACCCAGAGAGAAGGCATGGTGCCTGCTGGTCTGGCCAGCACCCTGGAACACATAGTGGCTCAACTAGATGTTCTCACACAGGTAACACATCTCTCTGTTTTATTAGTGTGTTATTGATGCTGAAGCAATGTGTGCTCTCTGTCTCTGTCTCTCAGTCTCTCTCTCTCTCTCTGCCCCCTCCCTCTCTGCCCCTCTCCTTCTCTTTCTCTGATCCCCTCTCTCCTCTCTCTCTCTGCCCCTCTCCTTCTCTTTCTCTGATCCCCTCTCTCCCTCTCTCTCTCTCTCTCTCTCTCTCTCTCTCTGTCTCTCTGATCCCCTCCGTCCTTCCCTCTCTGCCCCCTCCCTCCTCTCTCTCTCTGCCCTCTCCCTCTCTCTCTCTGCCCCCCTCCCCTCCTTCTCTCTCTCTCTGCCCTCTCCCTACTCCCCTCCCTCCTCCTCTCTCTCCCTCCCTCACTATGACCTCTGTGATTCTCTCTCCTCTGTGGAGTCTGGTGAGGTTGCCTTACTGCCAACTCCATACATTATTAATATCTCTTAAAGTGGAAACTACCGAGCTATATATGAAACAAACTGAGAATTGATATATGTCAGAGAAATGAGAGGTTTTCCATGACGTCGAGTAAGAAGAGGTGCATGGTTAATATAATTCACCACAGAATTTATTGCTATTCTGACATATTGTTATCAGGTTGTAAATCACGGCCGGTACATTGTTTGCTGCATTCAGCCATTTGGTGATGATGCCCTGTTTGAGATGTGTGTTTTCCATCCAAATTGACTTGTTGATTTAAAAGGTTGTGCTTGACGTAGTGCACATCAGAAATACATGTTGCAGTTAAATTTCCCCATGTACCAAATAAACAATACAATTTCACCACCTACTTTTTAAAATTGTATTTATTTTAATTGTATTAATTAAAATATCATGATCCATTGGGTAATTTTTTCAATTTCAATGAATAGTCATAATTTGAGCTAGTCTGTCCATTTTAATATCTAATATAATAAATTAACAAGATTGCATTTTGCACCTATGTCTATATGCCCCTATGGCCAAATGATAAAGCACAGGGTATTTGTAGGATAAAACATCTCTGCTTTCTACCCTCGTTACATCACATTATGATTGATAAAACATCTCTGCTTTCTCCCCTCGTTACATCACATTATGATTGATAAAACATCTCTGCTTTCTCCCCTCGTTACATCACATTATGATTGATAAAACATCTCTGCTTTCTACCCTCGTTACATCACATTATGATTGATAAAACATCTCTGCTTTCTCCCCTCGTTACATCACATTATGATTGATAAAACATCTCTGCTTTCTACCCTCGTTACATCACATTATGATTGATAAAACATCTCTGCTTTCTCCCCTCGTTACATCACATTATGATTGATAAAACATCTCTGCTTTCTACCCTCGTTACATCACATTATGATTGATAAAACATCTCTGCTTTCTACCCTCGTTACATCACATTATGAATGATAAAACATCTCTGCTTTCTACCCTCGTTACATCACATTATGAATGATGAAACATCTCTGCTTTCTACCCTCGTTACATCACATTATGAATGATGAAACATCTCTGCTTTCTACCCTCGTTACATCACATTATGAATGATGAAACATCTCTGCTTTCTACCCTCGTTACATCACATTATGAATGATGAAACATCTCTGCTTTCTACCCTCGTTACATCACATTATGAATGATAAAACATCTCTGCTTTCTACCCTCGTTACATCACATTATGAATGATAAAACATCTCTGCTTGTGTTTCTCCCCTCGTTACATCACATTATGAATGATGAAACATCTCTGCTTTCTACCCTCGTTACATCACATTATGAATGATGTCGGACGTAGGGATGAAACTCCGTCGTCAACCCTTTAAATCGACAAGTCAATTGGATGGAAACATCTCATGCGGATTGTAGAATATTCACGTGAAAATCTGTCGTAGATTGGAAGGAAACCCAGCTGTTGAAACAAACAGGGCATCATCACCAAATGGCTGGAGGCAGCAAACAATGTACCGGCCGTGATTTACAAAAAATTATAATCTAAAATACTGTAAAACTATTTGGTGGAGTGTGCTTTCAATGTATATGTATATATATGTTTTTTTTAAATGTGTCTTGAAGACAATGTTAATTTCCTATTGACTCTAGTGTTCCATAGTCCTACATGTGCATTTACACAACAACAAAAAGAAACCAAGCATCACACAGTTCCTCTCGCTAAGTTCCCTCGGATGTTGTGGCCGTAATTCATCACCGTTCAGTGTTCATTGTGGATTTGTCCATTTAGATCATTCCAAAAAACAGGCAGAATAAATTAATAAATAAATTAAATTGAATGTCTGTACAGTACCAAATGTTTCGACACTACTCATTCAAGGGTTTTTCTTTATTTTTAAAAAACTATTTTCTACATTGTAGAATAATAGTGAAGACATCAAAACTATGAAATAACACATATGGAATCATGTAGTAACCAAAAATCTAAATATATTTTATTGTTTGAAATAGCCACCCTTTGCCTCGGGGACAGCTCTTGGCTCTCTCTCAACCAGCTATATGTATATCGAAAAGACAGATTTTGGTTTATTAGAGAGAGAGAAAAAAAGTGTCCTTAAACTCGCCAAATTGAAGCCCGTTTCAAAAGATCACTCTTTCAGAATAACTGTTACAGATGCAAGATGTGTGTCACTTCGCACTGGTAACTTTTTTCATTTCGGAAAAAAAACTATTTTATTCTATTTTATATTACAGATGTGTTATCTGTAATAGTTATGGTAAATTAGGCATTGTAATGCACTGTTGCCAAATTATGTTCTGGCCTTGTGTTAAAAAAATATGTATTTGAATACTCAAGTTCAATATAACTTATTGTTTTAAAAAAATATATATATTTCACCTTTATTTAACCAAATAGGCTAGTTGAGAACAAGTTCTCATTTACAACTGCATTTCGCTACACTCGCATTAACATCTGCTAACATGTGTATGTGACAAATAAAATTTGATTTGATTTGACCTGGCCAAGATAAAGCATAGCAGTGTGAACAGACAACAACACAGAGTTACACATGGAGTAAACAATAAACAAGTCAATAACACAGTAGGGGGGAAAAAAGAGTCTATATGCATTGTGTGCAAAAGGCATGAGGAGGTAGGCAAATAATGACAATTTAGCAGATTAACACTGGTGTGATAAATGATCAGATGGTCATGTACAAGTAGAGATACTGGTGTGCAAAAGAGCAGAAAAGTAAATAAATATACAGCATGGGTATGAGGTAGGTAAATTGGGTGGGCTATTTACCAGTAGACTATGTACAGCTGCAGCGATCATTTAGCTGCTCAGATAGCAGATGTTTGAAGTTGGTGAGGGAGATAAGTCTCCAACTTCAGCGATTTTTGCAATTCGTTCCAGTCACAGGCAGCAGAGAACTGGAACGAAAGGCGGCCAAATGAGGTGTTGACTTTAGGGATGATCAGTGAGATACACCTGCTGGAGAGCATGCTACGGATGGGTGTTGCCATCGTGACCAGTGAACTGAGGCGGAGCTTTACCTAGCATGGACTTGTAGATGACCTGGAGCCAGTGGGTCTGGCGATGAATATGTAGCGAGGGCACGCCGACTAGAGCATACAGGTCGCAGTGGTGGGTGGTATAAGGTGCTTTAGTAACAAAACGGATGGCACTGTGATAAACTGCATCCAGTTTGCTGAGTAGAGTGTTGGAGGCAATTTTGTAGATGACATCGCCGAAGTCGAGGATCTGTAGGATAGTCAGTTTTACTAGGGTAAGTTTGGCGGAGTGACTGAAGGAGGCTTTGTTGCAGAATAGAAAGCCAACTCAGTCATTTGAAAAACCGAGGCTACTCAGTCTACCGATAAGAATATGGTGATTGACAGAGTCGAAAGTCTTGGCAAGGTCGATGAAGATGGCTGCACAGTACGGTCTTTTATCGATGGCGGTTATGATATCGTTTAGTACCTTGAGCGTGGCTGAGGTGCACCCGTGACCAGCTCAGAAACCAGATTGCACAGCGGAGAAGGTACGGTGGGATTCGAGATGGTCAGTGACCTGTTTGTTGACTTGGCTTTCGAAGACCTTAGATAGGCAGGGCAGGATGGATATAGGTCTGTAACAGTTTGGGTCCAGGGTGTCTCCCCCTTTGAAGAGGGGGATGACCGCGGCAGCTTTCCAATCCTTGGGGATCTCAGATGATATGAAAGAGAGGTTGAACAGGCTGGTAATAGGGGTTGCGACAATGGCGGCGGATAGTTTCAGAAAGAGAGGGTCCAGATTGTCAAGCCCAGCTGATTTGTACGGGTCCAGGTTTTGCAGTTCTTTCAGAACATCTGTTATCTGGATTTGGGTAAAGGAGAAGCTGGGGAGGCTTGGGCGAGTAGCTGCGGGGGGAGGGAGCTGTTGGCCGAGGTTGGAGTAACCAGGAGGAAAGCATGGCCAGTCGTTGAGAAATGCTTGTTGATATTCTCGATTATCGTGGATTTATCGGTGGTGACCGTGTTACCTAGCCTCAGTGCAGTGGGCAGCTGGGAGGAGGTGCTCTTATTCTCCATGGACTTTACAGTGTCCCAAGACTTTTGTCTGGCCTTTGCTTTCCTGACTGACTGCGTGTATTGGTTCCTGACTTCCCTGAACAGTTGCATATCGCGGGGACTATTCGATGCTATTGCAGTCCGCCACAGGATGTTTTTGTGCTGGTCAAGGGCAGTCAGGTCTGGAGTGAACCAAGGGCTATATCTGTTCTTAGTTGTACATTTTTTGAAAGGGGCATGCTTATTTAAGATGCTTATTTAAGATGCTTATTTAAGGTGTTATCTCTACCATGTTGGTTGAGTATTTTTTATTTCTCTCGTCATCCGTTCTTCTGATGTCTTATCAATTGATAACACAGGAGATCTTTAGTCTCGCAATTTTGCATATCGCAAAGATGTTTGTTGCAGTATTTCTCAAGTGGAAAAATGTGCATGAAACCCATTAGTGACCTGCAGACAGTAGGACCCAGCTGCTGATCTCTGTCCTCTCAGTTGGGCCCAGCACTCTGTCCTCTCAGTAGGGCCCAGCTCTCTGTCCTCTCAGTAGGGCCCAGCTCTCTGTCCTCTCAGTAGGGCCCAGCTCTCTGTCCTCTCAGTAGGGCCCAGCTCTCTGTCCTCTCAGTAGGGCCCAGCTCTCTGTCCTCTCAGTAGGGCCCAGCTCTCTGTCCTCTCAGTAGGGCCCAGCTCTCTGTCCTCTCAGTAGGGCCCAGCTCTCTGTCCTCTCAGTAGGGCCCAGCTCTCTGTCCTCTCAGTAGGGCCCAGCTCTCTGTCCTCTCAGTAGGGCCCAGCTCTCTGTCCTCTCAGTAGGGCCCAGCTCTCTGTCCTCTCAGTAGGGCCCAGCTCTCTGTCCTCTCAGTAGGGCCCAGCTCTCTGTCCTCTCAGTAGGGCCCAGCTCTCTGTCCTCTCAGTAGGACCCAGCTCTCTGTCCTCTCAGTAGGGCCCATCTCTCTGTCCTCTCAGTAGGGCCCAGCTCGCTGTCCTCTCAGTAGGGCCCATCTCTCTGTCCTCTCAGTAGGGCCCATCTCTCTGTCCTCTCAGTAGGGCCCAGCTCTCTCTCCTCTCTCGTTGAATAACAGCAAACACTTCATTGAAGAATCCCGTTTGTACTGCCCACCCCTACTGTCCAATCTGTAGGGATCTCGGACGATATGAAAGAGAGGTTGAACAGACTGTAATAGGGGTTGCAACAATGGCTGTGGATAATTTTATTTAAATTCTAATAAATACATTTTATTTATTTAAATTCCTAATCCACCATAACACATTCCCAGATTAAACACCTAGTATTTCAGATGTTTTTGTTGTTGTTAAAACAAAGCAATTTGTTGTTGTATGGGTGGTCTGGGTTGTAGAGAGAGAGAATGTGTTACAAGGGAGATCAATGAATACTGTTTGCTCCTTCAGCTGCGGTTGCATATTCAGTAAAAGGGATAACTCCATATTCTGTGATCACTGACTACATCACAGCGACTAAATCCTGCTTTCTCTTTGGATAATGATTAATAATGACCAGAACAGAACAGGAGTTCTGAGAATTGGAATCCCTGATGTTACAGCTCTTTTAAAACTACACTAAGGCATGTGTACCAAATGGCACCCTATTCCATACATAGTGCACTACTTTTAGACCAGCACCCACATAGGGAATAGTGCACCATTTGGGATGCAGTGTAAAGCTGTAGCCAGAAGCTCCGCGACCTCTGTTGAATAATTAACAATATGAACCCTGAATACTGGAATCTGCTGTACTAGCTTCACTCAGTCACTCTGAGAGATAATGAGAGATAGAGATAATGAGTGTTACAGTGTGTATATTATTATGGGTGCTGGTCTATGACGGTAGCGGAGTAATGTGGCATTTTTACATATTTAATAGAGGACTGGGAGAGCATTCCAAATGGTGTCCTAGTCTAAAGTAGTGCACTATATAGGGAATATGGCCCTGGTCTAAAGTAGTGCACTATATAGGGAATAGGGCCCTGGTCTAAAGAAGTGCACTTATATAGGGAATAGGGCCCTGGTCTAAAGTAGTGCACTATATAGGGAATAGGGCCCTGGTCTAAAGTAGTGCACGATATAGGGAATATGGCCCTGGTCTAAAGTAGTGCACTATATAGGGAATAGGGCCCTGGTCTAAAGTAGTGCACTATATAGGGAATAGGGTCCTGGTCTAAAGTAGTGCACTATATAGGGAATATGGCCCTGGTCTAAAGTAGTGCACTATATAGGGAATAGGGCCCTGGTCTAAAGTAGTGCACTATATAGGGAATAGGGCCCTGGTCTATAGTAGTGCACTATATAGGGAATAGGGCCCTGGTCTAAAGTAGTGCACTATATAGGGAATATGGCCCTGGTCTAAAGTAGTGCACTATATAGGGAATAGGGCCCTGGTCTAAAGTAGTGCACTATGTAGCATTGCCTTTAAATTGTTTAAGTTGGGTCAAACGTTTTGGGTAGCCTTCCACAAGCTCCCCACAATATGTTGGGTGAATTTTGGAGCTGGTGTAACTGAGTCAGGTTTGTAGGCCTCCTTGCTCACACACGCCTTTTCAGTTCTGCCCACACATTTTCTATAGGATTGAGGTCAGGGCTTTGTGATGGCAACTCCAATACCTTGACTTTATTGTCCTTAAGCCATTTTGCCACAACTTTGGAAGTATGCTTGGGGTCATTGTCCATTTGGAAGACCCATTTTGCAACCAAGCTTTAACTTCCTGACTGATGACTTGAGATGTTGCTTCAATATATCCACATAATTTTCCTACCTCATGATGCCATTTATTTTGTGAAGTGCACCAGTCCCTCCTGCAGCAAAGCACCCCCACAACATGATGCTGCCACCCCTGTTCTTCACGGTTGGGATGGTGTTCTTCGGCTTGCAAGCCTCCCCATTTTTCCTACAAACTCATTATGGCCAATCAGTTATTTTTTTGTTTCATCAGACCAGAGGACATTTCTCCAAAAAGTTAGTGTGCAGTTGCAAACCGTAGTCTGGCTTTTTTAATGGCGGTTTTGGAGCAGTGGCTTCTTCCTTGTTGGGCGGCCTTCCAGGTTATGTCGATATAGGACTCGTTTGACTGTGGATATTGATACTTTTGTACCTGTTTCCTCCAGCATCTTCACAAGGTCCTTTGCTGTTGTTCTGGGATGATTTGCACTTTTCGCACCAAAGTACGTTCATCTCTAGGAGACAGAACGCGTCTCCTTCCTGAGAGGTATGATGGCTACGTGGTCCCAGGGTGTTTATTCTTGCGTACTATTGTTTGTTCAGATGAAAGTGGTACCTTCAGGCATTTGGAAATTGCTCCCAAAGATGAACCAGACATGTGGAGGTCTACAATTTTCCAAGCTGTTTAAAAGGCACAGTCAACTTAGTGTATGTAAACTTCTGACCCACTGGAATTGTGATACAGTGAAATATAAGTGAAATAATCTGTCTGTCAACAATTGTTGGAAAAATTACTTGTGTCATGCACAAAGTAGATGTCCTAACCGACTTGCCAAAACTATAGTTTGTTAACAAGACATTTGTGGAGTGGTTGAAAAACAAGTTTTAATGACTCCATCCTAAGTGTATGTAAACTTCCGACTTCAACTGTGTGTGTGTGTGTGTGTGTGTATGTACGTCATTGAAAATAAGAATTTGTTCTTAACTGACTTGCCTAGTAAAATGAAGGTAAAATAAATATTAAAAAAATTATATATTATAAATTTTTATTTTATTTTATTTCACCTTTATTTAACCAGGTAGGCTAGTTGAGAACAAGTTCTCATTTACAACTGCGACCTGGCCAAGATAAAGCATAGCAGTGTGAACAGACAACACAGAGTTACACATGAAGTAAACAATTAACAAGTCAATAACACAGTAGGAAAAGAAAAAAGGGGAGTCTATATACAATGTGTGCAAAAGGCATGAGGAGGTAGGCGAATAATTACAATACTGCAGATTAACACTGGATTGATAAATGGTCATGTACAGGTAGAGATATTGGTGTGCAAAAGCGCAGAAAAGTAAATAAATAAAAACTGTGGGGATAAGGTAGGTGAAAATGGGTGGACTATTTACCAATAGATTATGTACAGCTGCAGCGATCGGTTAGCTGCTCAGATATATATTTTTTTTAAATAGTTTATATGAGGTTAGAATGCAGCTTTTTCAATTTCTGCTGTCATTATGTGATCCTCCAAAGGGTTTTACTGGAGAGGGATAATTATCTGGTTCTTACCATCAGCTGAATGTTATACATGTATAATATAATATATGTATAATATAATATATGTATAATATAATATATGTATAATATATGTATTCAGGCCTAGTCTTTGTTCTAGTTTGACTGAGGTTAGGAGTGATTTGGAGGATGACGACACCTCCACCACCTGCTGTCATTATGCCGTAGAAAAGTTATTTTTTTAAAATTGTCGAAGGATCATTCTTGGAGGATAATTGTTTGGTTCATAAAATCGAGACGTTAACTGAAAGTTTTTTTTTTCTTTTGTAGTAGCTTGTAGCTTTTAAAGTAAGACGCTAGAGGATAAAGACAAGTCCTGCTGTTAAAGTAAGACGTTAGAGGATAAAGACAAGTCCACAACTACTTCTCAAAGCGTTCTCACTCATTACATTTTTTTTAAACAACTTTATTTTTATTTTTTATTGAATAATTCTTCACTTGAGACATCGAGTGAAAGTGTTTTTCGTCTTTGTTGTAGCTCGACTGTGTTTAGAAATCAGAGGACTTACTGCCACTAAATGGTCCTCTACCCTGATTTTACCAGATAAGTTAGCTGAGAACTTGTTTTTAATCCCATTGCGTAACAATCAAATCAGTTTGTTCTTTCGTTCAATACATTGTCTTTTTACAGCAACACCCTGGGGAATATGTATGGGTGGGGGGAAAGGATAGGGTTTGAATACCTGATAGTTACTGATAGAAACAGTCTCCTTTTCACCTCATTTAACACATGATTTACTTAAAGGGTAGGAAGCATGAGTTTTCCCTCACCAATGTAACAACAGTGTGGTCAAAGTCTTAGTAACTTAGCTGTAGTTATATCTGATTACCTAAAAGTACAAACATAGTTATGTTTCGTGGGTTGTTACATATTTATTAACTTATTTCCGGATAACTTCTAAACTACCCACAAAGCACCATTTCGCAACGTCATATGGAGGATCTACTCTGTGCTACCGAGTTCGTGTGCTAGCCACATCACAGACCCAAGTGTTGGCGGTGGTGAGCTTCAATCCACCAATCACGGGAAGTGTGATGTAAACAAGAAGCAGATGTGGCCATGACTTTGTGGCTGTGTTATCTAGTGGGAACCCATTAGCATGGCAGGCTCTGGTGCCTTCTTGCCGTGGGCTCAAAACAAACAAAAAAATTGTGTAGTACCTCGTCAGTTCTCCTTTTTGTGTGTATCAACTTTTTGGCATGTTCACTGTGAAGTAGGCTACAGGAGATTTGTACCTTTTTTTCCACCTTCGCTTCGTACTAGCGCGCTAGCTGACAGACATCTGGAATCTTTTTTGGCGGGATTTTCCTGATTCTCAATCTGTGGTGAAGCGCCCGCCTCCCCATGGCTTTGGTAGCTAACTCAGCCTGCATGCATTATAACAGTTTTACCATTGGATGGGCCATAGCCATCAATCTGTAAATCCGTTGTGTTCTTGCTGGTCTCTAGTAGTTGGGCTCTAGCTTGGCGACCATGGTTGGCTAGGCTGGCCAGGTTAATAGCTAGTTAGCTAAAAGCTAACGTTAGCTGGCTGGTTTGCTTGCTGGTTAAGAAAACTGCATATAGCTAACAATCATTAATAACTGGCTAGTTATGTAAGCTAAGTGTTGATTGCAGCTGGCTGACTCATGTAGTGCTAACATTACGTTGGTAGGGCAGGCAGGCTAGTCGGGGCTAACGTTAGCAGGCTAGTCGGGGCTAACGTTAGCAGGCTAGTCGGGGCTAACGTTAGCAGGCTAGTCGGGGCTAACGTTAGCAGGCTAGTCGGGGCTAACGTTAGCCGGCTAGTCGGGGCTAACGTCAGCCGGCTAGTCGGGTCTAACGTTAGCAGGCTAGTCGGGTCTAACGTTAGCAGGCTAATCGGGTCTAACGTTAGCAGGCTAGTCGGGGCTAACGTTAGCAGGCTAGTCGGGGCTAACGTTAGCAGGCTAGTCGGGGCTAACGTTAGCAGGCTAGTCGGGGCTAACGTCAGCAGGCTCGTCGGGGCTAACGTCAGCAGGCTCGTCGGGGCTAACGTCAGCAGGCTCGTCGGGGCTAACGTCAGCAGGCTCGTCGGGGCTAACGTCAGCAGGCTCGTCGGGGCTAACGTCAGCAGGCTCGTCGGGGCTAACGTCAGCAGGCTCGTCGGGGCTAACGTCAGCAGGCTCGTCGGGGCTAACGTCAGCAGGTTAGTCGGGGCTAACGTTAGCAGGCTAGTCGGGGCTAACGTTAGCAGGCTAGTCGGGGCGTACTATTGTTTGTACAGATGAACGTGGTACCTTCAGGTTTTTGGAAATTGCTCCCAAGGTTGAACCAGACTTGTGGAGGTCTACAATTTTTTTTATTGGGTCTTGGCTGATTTCTTTTGATTTTCCCATGATGTCAAGCAATGAGGCACTGCGTTTGAAGGTAGACCTTGAAATACATCCACTGGTACACCTTCAATTGACTCAAATTATGTCAATTAGCCTATCAGAAGCTTCTAAAGCCATGACATTATTTTCTGGAATTTTCCAAGCTGTTTAAAGGCACAGTCAACTTAGTGTACGTAAACTTCTGACCCACTGGAATTGTGATACAGTGAATTATAAGTGAAATAATCTGTCTGTAAACAATTGTTGGAAAAATGACTTGTGTCATGGACAAAGTAGATGTTTTAACCGACTTGCCAGAACTATAGTTTAACAAGACATTTGTGGAGTGGTTGAAAAACGAGTTTTAATGACTCCAACCTATGTGTATGTATGACTCCTAAGTGTATGTAAACTTCAGACTTCAAATGTATATACAAAGGCCTTTTTTACTTCAGTAGTTGTCAAGTGTTTTACAGTAACCTGGCACACACTCACAGATCTCAGGGTCAACATGATCTTTAGCAGCTCTATATATGCCAACCCACCAGGTTAAATATAGCCGTCCAATCTCATTCAGATAACCAACCCACCAGGTTAAATATAGCCGTTCAATCTCAGATTCTGTTTGCTAACCTTTTGGGCTGGCTTCATCTCCACTGTAGAGCATAACATTCAGATCTCCACTGTGGAGCATAACATAGCAATCATTTGAGAAACATTGGTTTCTCAATTGATTGCCTCGCCTGGTTCACCAACTACTTCTCTGATAGAGTTCAGTGTGTCAAATCGGAGGGTCTGCTGTCCGGACCTCTGGCAGTCTCTATGGGGGTGCCACAGGGTTCAATTCTTGGACCGACTCTCTTCTCTGTATACATCAATGAGGTCGCTCTTGCTGCTGGTGAGTCTCTGATCCACCGCTACGCAGACGACACCACACTGTGTTAACAACCCTCCAGGCAAGCTTCAATGCCATACAACTCTCCTTCTGTAGCCTCCAATTGCTCTTAAATACAAGTAAAACTAAATGCATGCTCTTCAACCCATCGCTACCTGCACCTGCCCGCCTGTCCAACATCACTACTCTGGACGGCTCTGACTTAGAATACGTGGACAAATACAAATACTTAGGTGTCTGGTTAGACTGTAAACTCTCCTTCCAGACCCATATCAAATATCTCCAATCCAAAGTTAAATCTAGAATTGGCTTCCTATTTCGCAACAAAGCATCCTTCACTCATGCTGCCAAACATACCCTTGTAAAACTGACCATCCTACCAATCCTCGACTTTGGCGATGTCATTTACAAAATAGCCTCCAATACCCTACTCAACAAATTGGATGCAGTCTATCACAGTGCAATCCGTTTTGTCACCAAAGCCCCATATACTACCCACCATTGCGACCTGTACGCTCTCATTGGCTGGCCCTCGCTTCATACTCGTCGCCAAACCCACTGGCTCCATGTCATCTACAAGACCCTGCTAGGTAAAGTCCCCCCTTATCTCAGCTTGCTGGTCACCATAGCATCTCCCACCTGTAGCACACGCTCCAGCAGGTATATCTCTCTAGTCACCCCCAAAACCAATTCTTTCTTTGGCCGCCTCTCCTTCCAGTTCTCTGCTGCCAATGACTGGAACGAACTGCAAAAAGCTCTGAAACTGGAAACACTTATCTCCCTCACTAGCTTTAAGCACCAACTGTCAGAGCAGCTCACAGATTACTGCACCTGTACATAGCCCACCTATATTTTAGCCCAAACAACTACCTCTTTCCCTACTGTATTTAATTAATTAATTTATTTTGCTCCTTTGCACCCCATTATTTTTATTTCTACTTTGCACATTCTTCCACTGCAAATCTACCATTCCAGTGTTTTACTTGCTATATTGTATTTACTTTGCCACCATGGCCTTTTTTTGCCTTTACCTCCCTTATCTCACCTCATTTGCTCACATCGTATATAGACTTGTTTATACTGTATTATTGACTGTATGTTTGTTTTGCTCCATGTGTAACTCTGTGTCGTTGTATGTGTCGAACTGCTTTGCTTTATCTTGGCCAGGTCGCAATTGTAAATGAGAACTTGTTCTCAACTTGCCTACCTGGTTAAATAAAGGTGAAATAAATAAATAAATAAAATTCAGATCTCCACTATAGAGCATAACATTCAGATCTCCACTATAGAGCATAACATTCAGATCTCCACTGTGGAGCATAACATTCAGATCTCCACTGTGGAGCTAGCGCGCTAGTATCTCCACTGTAGAGCATAACATTCAGATCTCCACTGTGGAGCTAGCGCGCTAGTATCTCCACTGTAGAGCATAACATTCAGATCTCCACTATAGAGCATAACATTCAGATCTCCACTATAGAGCATAACATTCAGATCTCCACTGTGGAGCTAGCGCGCTAGTATCTCCACTGTAGAGCATAACATTCAGATCTCCACTGTGGAGCTAGCGCGCTAGTATCTCCACTGTAGAGCATAACATTCAGATCTCCACTGTGGAGCTAGCGCGCTAGTATCTCCACTGTAGAGCATAACATTCAGATCTCCACTGTAGAGCATAACATTCAGATCTCCACTGTGGAGCATAACATTCAGATCTCCACTATAGAGCATAACATTCAGATCTCCACTATAGAGCATAACATTCAGATCTCCACTGTGGAGCTAGCGCGCTAGTATCTCCACTGTAGAGCATAACATTCAGATCTCCACTGTGGAGCTAGCGCGCTAGTATCTCCACTGTAGAGCATAACATTCAGATCTCCACTGTAGAGCATAACATTCAGATCTCCACTGTGGAGCATAACATAACATGCAGAACTTTCAAATATGGACTTAGAATTTGCAACAATAGATATGATCAAGTGTTAGGGTGACTAGAATGACTTGGCCAGCGATGATGATATGATCCTTGACTAGTCTCTCAAAGCACTTCATGATGACAGAAGTGAGTGCTACGGGGCGATAATCATTTAGTTCAGTTACCTTAGTTTTCTTGGGAACAGGAACAATGGTGGCCCTCTTGAAGCATGTGGGAACAGCAGACTGGTATAGGGATTGATTGACTATCTCCGTAAACATGTTCTTGTGACTAAATGGAAGCAAGTTCCCGCAGCAATGTTCCAACATCTAGTGGAAAGCCTTCCCAGAAGAGTGGAGGCTGTTATAGCAGCAATGTTCCAACATCTAGTGGAAAGCCTTCCCAGAAGAGTGGAGGCTGTTATAGTAGCAATGTTCCAACATCTAGTGGAAAGCCTTCCCAGAAGAGTGGAGGCTGTTATAGCAGCAATGTTCCAACATCTAGTGGAAAGCCTTCCCAGAAGAGTGGAGGCTGTTATAGCAGCAATGTTCCAACATCTAGTGGAAAGCCTTCCCAGAAGAGTGGAGGCTGTTATAGCAGCAATGTTCCAACATCTAGTGGAAAGCCTTCCCAGAAGAGTGGAGGCTGTTATAGCAGCAATGTTCCAACATCTAGTGGAAAGCCTTCCCAGAAGAGTGGAGGCTGTTATAGCAGCAATGTTCCAACATCTAGTGGAAAGCCTTCCCAGAAGAGTGGAGGCTGTTATAGCAGTAATGTTCCAACATCTAGTGGAAAGCCTTCCCAGAAGAGTGGAGGCTGTTATAGCAGCAATGTTCCAACATCTAGTGGAAAGCCTTCCCAGAAGAGTGGAGGCTGTTATAGCAGCAATGTTCCAACATCTAGTGAAAAGCCTTCCCAGAAGAGTGGAGGCTGTTATAGCAGCAATGTTCCAACATCTAGTGGAAAGCCTTCCCAGAAGAGTGGAGGCTGTTATAGCATTAAAAGGGGGGACCAACTCCATATTAATGCCCATGATTTTGAAATGAAATGTTCAACAAGCAGGTGTCCACATGTGGTGTGTATGCATTTATATAATATAAAACAATATCTGGCATCAAATGATGCCCAGCTCCATGTCCAAGATTCATACCTAGCATACATACCTCCTGCTGTGGGCAACAGCACATACAGTATATTGTGTTGGGGAGAGGAAAACCAAACGGCCATTCTATTTTGGGACCTTTAAAAGATAGTATATCCACTAAATGTGTAATGTATAGGCCCTCGCCTGTATACAATTACCACATCTTTCTTTTGTTATGACCCAGTAGCTACGTTATAGAAAAATACGTATTGCGTCTCTACTGGCATCCTATTCCCTATATAGTGCACTACTTTTGACCAAAGCCCTATTCCCTATATAGTGCACCACTTTTGACCAAAGCCCATGGGCCTCTTTGTAGAGAAAAGGCTGCAATTTGGTACGTAGCCCGGTTGGGCTGAGAGGAGAGTTCTCCAGCGCTGAGATGGGTTAGATAAGAGCGGGGGATATTGATTGGAAAAGCACACTCAGAGGACAGAAATACAATATCCTCCTCTCCTCTCTAGCATGAAATATTAGCAGATGTTATGGAGACCCATCTCTCTCAGTGCCCTGGGGGAGGATCAGGAAATTAAAAACTGTTTACTGCTCACTCCGTCTCTGTCCCTGTCCCTGTTCCTAACTCTGTCCCTGTTCCTAACTCTGTCCCTGTTCCTAACTCTGTCCCTGTTCCTAACTCTGTCCCTGTCCCTGTTCGTAACTCTGTCCCTGTCCCTAACTCTGTCCCTGTTCCTAACTCTGTCCCTGTCCCTGTTCCTAACTCTGTCCCTGTTCCTAACTCTGTCCCTGTTCCTAACTCTGTCCCTGTCCCTGTCCCTAACACTGTCCCTGTCCCTAACTCTGTCCCTGTCCCTAACTCTGTCCCTGTCCCTGTTCCTAACTCTGTCCCTGTTCCTAACTCTGTCCCTGTCCCTGTTCCTAACTCTGTCCCTGCCCCTGTTTCGTAACAACATCAACAAATAAATAATAATAACAATAATGTGCTTTGTGGTTGTCCAAATGGCTGAAATCTAGTCTTGAAGACAACGGTAATTTGCTTTCACTCCAGTGTTCCTTTTGCAGGGCACAACAAATAATAATTGAACTGATGGGATACACAAGCTTACATTCCTTGCCTAATGCTGACTTTTTAAATTTTTTTATCACAAATTCCAAATAGACATGTTGATTGAAGTAAAATATGTTCCAACAGCAAGCTGTAGTTTTAGAATCATTTCTTCCAGTCTATTTTTTTTTCCGCTTAAGCCACTTTTCAAACTGCTAGTGCCATTTAGAATTGGTTCGCGCTAGTGCTAGGCTACAACGTAGACAGGCTCCACACGGAACATTTACAACCTCGCACTCAACATTTACATTTAAGTCATTTAGCAGACGCTCTTATCCAGAGCGACTTACAAATTGGTGAATTCACCTTCTGACATCCAGTGGAACAGCCACTTTACAATAGTGCATCTAAATCATTAAGGGGGGGTGAGAAGGATTACTTATCCTATCCTAGGTATTCCTTGAAGAGGTGGGGTTTCAGGTGTCTCCGGAAGGTGGAGATTGACTCCGCTGTCCTGGCGTCGTGAGGGAGTTTGTTCCACCATTGGGGGGCCAGAGCAGCGAACAGTTTTGACTGGGCTGAGCGGGAACTGTACTTCCTCAATGGTAGGGAGGCGAGCAGGCCAGAGGTGGATGAACGCAGTGAACATATGCAAAAGCATTCATTTGATAAAGACTCCTCAAGAATCAAGAATCATCAAGCCTAGGACTGCTTACCAGACAGATGTTGTGGCCATAATTCATCGCCATTCAGTGTTCAATGTGGAATTGTCCATTTAGATAATTCCAAAGAACAGCCAGAATAAATTAAATCGAATGTCTGTACAGTACCAGTTAAATGTTAATTCCAGGGTTTTTCTTTATTTTTACTATTTTCTACATTGTAGAATAATAGTGAAGACATCAACACAATGAAATAACACATATGGAATCATGTAGTAACCAAAAAAGTGTTAAACAAATCAAAGTAAATGTTATACACTGCTCAAAAAAATAAAGGAAACACTTAAACAACACAATGTAACTCCAAGTCAATCACACTTCTGTGAAATCAAACTGTCCACTTAGGAAGCAACACTGATTGACAATAAATTTCACATGCTGTTGTGCAAATGGAATAGACAACAGGTGGAAATTATAGGCAAATAGCAAGACACCCCCAATAAAGGAGTGGTTCTGCAGGTGGTGACCACAGACCACTTCTCAGTTCCTATGCTTCCTGGCTGATGTTTTGGTCACTTTTGAATGCTGGCGGTGCTTCCACTCTAGTGGTAGCATGAGACGGAGTCTACAACACACACAAGTGGCTCAGGTAGTGCAGCTCATCCAGGATGGCACATCAATGCGAGCTATGGCAAGAACGTTTGCTGTGTCTGTCAGCATAGTGTCCAGAGCATGGAGGCGCTACCAGGAGACAGGCCAGTACATCAGGAGACGGGAGGAGGCCGTAGGAGGGCAACAACCCAGCAGCAGTACTGCTACCTCCGCCTTTGTGCAAGGAGGAGCAGGAGGAGCACTGCCAGAGCCCTGCAAAATGACCTCCAGCAGGCCACAAATGTGCATGTGTCTGCTCAAACGGTCAGAAACAGACTCCATGAGGGTGGTATGAGGGCCCGACGTCCACAGGTGGGGGTTGTGCTTACAGCCAAACACCGTGCAGGACGTTTGGCATTTGCCAGAGAACACCAAGATTGGCAAATTCGCCACTGGCGCCCTGTGCTCTTCACAGATGAAAGCAGGTTCACACTGAGCACATGTGACAGACGTGACAGAGTCTGGAGACACCGTGGAGAACGTTCTGCTGCCTGCAACATCCTCCAGCATGACCGGTTTGGCGGTGGGTCAGTCATGGTGTGGGGTGGCATTTCTTTGGGGGGCCGCACAGCCCCCCATGTTCTTGCCAGAGGTAGCCTGACTGCCATTAGGTACCGAGTTGAGATTTTCAGACCCCTTGTGAGACCATATGCTGGTGCGGTTGGCCCTGGGTTCCTCCTAATGCAAGACAATGCTAGACCTCGTGGCTGGAGTGTGTCAGCAGTTCCTGCAGGAGGAAGGCATTGATGCTATGGACTGGCCCGCCCGTTCCCCAGACCTGAATCCAATTGAGCACATCTGGGACATCATGTCTCGCTCCATCCACCAACGCCACGTTGCACCACAGACTGCCCAGGAGTTGGCGGATGCTTTAGTCCAGGTCTGGGAGGAGATCCCTCTGGAGACCATCCGCCACCTCATCAGGAGCATGCCCAGGCATTGTAGGGAGGTCATACAGGCACGTGGAGGCCACACACACTACTGGGCCTCATTTTGACTTGTTTTAAGGACATTACATCAAAGTTGGATCAGCCTGTAGTGTGGTTTTCCACTTTAATGTTGAGTGTGACTCCAAATCCAGACTTATAGGGGTTGATACATTTTATTTCCATTGATAATTTTTGTGTGATTTTGTTGTCGGCACATTCAACTATGTAAACAAAAGTATTTAATAAGAATATTTAATTCATTCAGATCTAGGATGTGTTATTTTAGTATTCCCTTTATTTTTTTGATTAGTGTATTTGAGGTTCTTCAAAGTAGCCACCCTTTGCCTTGATGACAGCTTTACACACTATCGGCATTCTCTCATCGGCATTCTCTCAACCAGCTTCACGAGGTAGTCACCTGGAATGCATTTCAATTAACAGGTGTGCGGTGTGCCTTGTTAAAAGTTCATGTGGAATTTCTTTGAGCCAATCAGTTGTTTTGTGACAAAGTAGGGGTGGTATGCAGAAGATAGCCCTATTTGGTAGAAGACCAAGTCCGTATTATGGCAAGAACAGCTGAAATAAGCAAAGAGAAATGACAGTCCATCACTACTTTAAAACATGAAGGTCAGTCAATCCGGAACATTTCAAGGACTTTGAACTTTATATTTCATATTTGAAGAATCTCAAATCTACTTTTTTGGTTAATACATGATTCCATATTTGTTATTTCATAGTTTTGATATCTTCACTGTTATGGGTAGAAAATAGTACAAAATAGTACAAATAAATACAGTAGGTGTGTCCAAACCTTTGACTGGTCCTGTATTGTATTATTATATTTTATATATCATTTGATTTACACAACACTTTGAAGATGAAAAATATTTTATATTGTGAAACAAACAAGAAATAACTTGAGTGTGCATAACTATTCACCCCCCAAAAGTCAATACTTTGTAGAGCCACCCTTTGCAGCAAATTACAGCTGCAAGTCTCTTGGGGTATGTCTCTATAAGCTTGGCACATCTAGCCACTGGGATTTTTGCACATTCTTCAAGGCAAAACTGCTCCTTCAAGTTGGATGGGTTCCGCAATCTTTAAGTCATACCACAGATTCTCAATTGGATTGAGGTCTGGGCTTTGACTTTGCCATTCCAAGACATTTAAATGTTTCCCCTTAAACCACTAGAGTGTTGCTTTGGCAGTATGCTTAGGGTCATTGTCCTGCTGGAAGGTGAACCTCCGTCCCCAGTCTCAAATCTCTGGAAGACTGAAACAGGTTTCCCTCAAGAATATCCCTGTATTTAGCGCCATCCATCATTCCTTCAATTCTGACCAGTTTACCAGCTGGTGAAAAACATCCCTACAGCAGGATGATGCCACCACTAAAGGTAATTGGTTGCACCAGATCTTATTTAGGGGCTTCATAGCAAAGGGGGTGAATACATATGCACGCACCACTTTTCAGTTATAAAAAAATAAATAACATTGTGCGCATCATTTCATTTTTTAATTTTAGATTATTTATTTCTTTAAACAAGTTATTTTTTTCATTTCACTTCACCAATTTGAACAATTTTGTGTATGTCCATTACATGAAATCCAATTAAAAATCTATTTAAATTGATGCAACAAAATAGGAAAAACGCCAAGGGGGATGAATACTTTTGCAAGGCACTGTAGCAATTTGTTATCTGTAATGGTTCTAATACAAAGGTTTATTGTTGTGATCTTTTGGAATAAAGATAAATGCACAGTGCAGACCTTGTGTTCTCAATTTGAGTACTCCCAAAAAAATATGCGAGTACTGGAACAGTCCAAAATGTCAAATTCCCTAATCTGTCCCTGCTTTTTCCTCTGTGTGTGTGCGTGTGCGTGTGTGATGGCTGGGTTTGGACAGATAAGTAGTGGAAAACCGACGGGTTGAACAGAACTGAATGTACTGTTGCTGTGGTTCTAAACCTTACATCCAACAAAGGGATTGTTTTCTGGGAAGATGTTCTGCTCTTCATTCTATAAACACTGAGGCGGGTGGCTCTAGCCTTTTGGGGGTCCTAAGCGAGACTTGGTTGCGGGGGCCCCACCACCAACTGGGTGACATTTTTTTTACTGGCCCCCATCTTGACGGCGGAGAGAAAAAAATGTATGTTTTAAGTTAATTTCCTGCAATTCTACACATGGGGAGTAGAGAAAAATATTGCCGTTTTTAAATTACGTTCTACACATTTCGCCATGAGAGGAAAAAAAAAATCATTTTTAAAATGTAATTTCTAGCAATTCTACACATTTCCATGACTTAAGCCATGTTAATATGATATCTGAGTGAGAAAGACTAACAGAATCAATGGGGACCGCCCCGGGAGGCACGGCCCCCTGGGCACCGCCCCGGGAGGTACGGCCCCCTGAGCACCGCCCCCGGGAGGTACGGCCCCCTGAGCACCGCCCCCGGGAGGTACGGCCCCCTGGCCACCGCCCCGGGAGGTACGGCCCCCTGGCCACCGCCCCGGGAGGTACGGCCCCCTGGGCACCGCCCCGGGAGGTACGGTCCCCTGGGCACCGCCCCGGGAGGTACGGCCCCCTGGGCACCGCCCCGGGAGGTACGGCTCCCTGAGCACCGCCCCCGGGAGGTACGGCTCCCTGAGCACCGCCCCCGGGAGGTACGGCCCCCTGAGCACCGCCCCCGGGAGGTACGGCCCCCTGGGCACGTGCACTGCCTGCCCGGCCATGATTACTACAAGAGAAAACAACTGCTGATGTACAACCACATGTTTTGTTTACACCCACTATTCTAACTCTCACCAGTAAGTTGATACCCCGACTGAGTAAACCAACTTAAATCCTGGGGTGTAGCAGTGTCAACATAGATCATTTAATTTTACACGCATCATTGTTATTCAAATAAGCTACATAAATGTTATTTATTTTTTACAAAAACTAATATTCCGTTCAGAATATTCAAATAACGGTGCCCTATTCATATAACGATCCCTAACACACACACTGAGCTACAAACAGAGGTTCATTCTGTCACTCGCTCTCAGTGATATTCACAACATACACTGACTGTACAAAACATTAGGAACACCTGCTCTTTCTATGACAGAGACTGACCAGGTAAATCCAGGTGAAAGCTATGATTCCTTATTGATGTTAATTATTGATGTGACCCTGTCCTGACCTAAACTTAACCTCTTCTCAGCTAGTGACCATGTCCTGTCCTGACCTAACCGTAACCTCTTCTCAGCGAGTGACCATGTCCTGTCCTGACCTTAACCTCTTCTCAGCTAGTGGCCCTGTCCTGACCTTAACCTCTTCTCAGCTAGTGACCCTGTCCTGACCTAACCGTAACCTCTTCTCAGCTAGTGGCCCTGTCCTGACCTTAACCTCTTCTCAGCTAGTGACCCTGTCCTGACCTAACCGTAACCTCTTCTCAGCTAGTGGCCCTGTCCTGACCTTAACCTCTTCTCAGCTAGTGACCCTGTCCTGACCTAACCTTAACCTTAACCTCTTCTCAGCTAGTGACCATGTCCCGTCCTGACCTTAACCTCTTCTCAGCGAGTGACCATGTCCTGACCTAACCTTAACCTCTTCTCAGCGAGTGACCATGTCCTGACCTAACCTTAACATCTTCTCAGCTAGTGACCATGTCCTGACCTAACCTTAACATCTTCTCAGCTAGTGACCATGTCCTGACCTAACCTTAACATCTTCTCAGCTAGTGACCATGTCCTGACCTAACCTTAACATCTTCTCAGCTAGTGACCCTGTCCTGACCTAACCTTAACCTTAACCTCTTCTCAGCTAGTGACCCTGTCCTGACCTAACCTTAACCTTAACTTCTTCTCAGCTAGTGACCATGTCCCGTCCTAACCGTAACCTCTTCTCAGCTAGTGACCCTGTCCTGACCTAACCTTAACCTCTTCTCAGCGAGTGACCATGTCCTGACCTAACCGTAACCTCTTCTCAGCTAGTGACCATGTCCCGTCCTGACCTTAACCTCTTCTCAGCTAGTGACTATGTCCTGTCCTGTCCTGACCTTAACCTCTTCTCAGCTAGTGACCCTGTCCTGACCTAACCTTAACCTCTTCTCAGCTAGTGACCCTGTCCTGACCTAACCTAACCCGAACCTCAGATGACCAACATGTCCCCTACCTTAATTTAACCCAGTTTCTCAAGGAAAACTGGGTCCTTCAGCAACGGGAAACGTGAATTGTTATGTAGATTATAATTGATGAACATTTTTTTTTGTAGGGGTTGATATAAATGTTTTATTGGTCAAATCAAGTCTAACATTATAAAGTGTTATTTACAACCTTTTAAAAGCCTTTTTAAAACCTTGAATACACTACAAGTTTGCAGGAAAATTCCTGGAACAACAGAATGATCAAATGAAGATACAGCATCTGTAGCTGCTCCTCCAGACCCAAACATCCAGTTTCTCCTGATTCGTCAGAAAGTTCTGTTGCTCTGACTGACATAATCCTCTATTCATTGAGAAATCATTGACGTTGACAAGCCAATACCCAATTTGTCATAATTTCCTCTTCTAAAATTTCCTGTCAAGACCCCTGTTCTCGTTTAACCGCTAAACATCTCCTCCTCATGTTGGCTACTTTCTCTCAGCCGGAAACTCTACCCCATCAGTGCGTTGCCATCAGCATGCTCACATCTTACACAACACCTCTTTCCATCAGATTGACAGACTAATGTCTCTATTTTGACATGTTAAGCACATTTCTCTTTGTGCTTTATTTTAGAAAAACACGTTCAGGACAGAGTGTTCTGCTCAGACAGATAGTGTGTCCAAATGGCAACCTAATCCCTATGAGGGCTCTGGTGAAAAGTAGTGCACTACATAGGGAATAGGGTGTCATTTTGGGACACAGGCTCTCTCTGAGCGGCTCTTATTGCGTTGGTTCTTTTATCAGCTAATTCAGTTTCCTCTGAAGGGTTTCGATTGTTACACTCACTGGACAGAAATACAGACACAACTTCCTGTTGTTGTTTGGAACAAGCTAATACCTCTCTTCTCCTCCTCTCCGTAAATCTCCTCTCCTTTTTCTTTCCTTCTCCTCTCTGTAAGAGATCTCTCCCTCTTTTTTTATCTTCCTGTATTTCTCACTGTGTCCCTGCCTCAGCCTCTCCATTATCCTCCTGTATTTCTCACTGTGTCCCTGCCTCAGCCTCTCCATTATCCTCCTGTATTTCTCACTGTGTCCCTGCCTCAGCCTCTCCATTATCCTCCTGTATTTCTCACTGTGTCCCTGCCTCAGCCTCTCCATTATCCTCCTGTATTTCTCACTGTGTCCCTGCCTCAGCCTCTCCATTATCCTCCTGTATTTCTCACTGTGTCCCTGCCTCAGCCTCTCCATTATCCTCCTGTCTTTCTCTCTGTCCCTGCCTCAGCCTCTCCATTATCCTCCTGTATTTCTCTCTGTGTCCCTGCCTCAGCCTCTCCATTATCATCCTGTATTTCTCACTGTGTCCCTGCCTCAGCCTCTCCATTATCCTCCTGTATTTCTCTCTGTGTCCCTGCCTCAGCCTCTCCATTATCCTCCTGTCTTTCTCTCTGTCCCTGCCTCAGCCTCTCCATTATCCTCCTGTATTTCTCTCTGTGTCCCTGCCTCAGCCTCTCCATTATCCTCCTGTCTTTCTCTCTGTCCCTGCCTCAGCCTCTCCATTATCCTCCTGTCTTTCTCTCTGTCCCTGCCTCAGCCTCTCCATTATCCTCCTGTATTTCTCTCTGTCCCTGCCTCAGCCTCTCCATTATCCTCCTGTATTTCTCACTGTGTCCCTGCCTCAGCCTCTCCATTATCCTCCTGTATTTCTCACTGTGTCCCTGCCTCAGCCTCTCCATTATCCTCCTGTATTTCTCACTGTGTCCCTGCCTCAGCCTCTCCATTATCCTCCTGTATTTCTCACTGTGTCCCTGCCTCAGCCTCTCCATTATCCTCCTGTATTTCTCTCTGTCCCTGCCTCAGCCTCTCCATTATCCTCCTGTATTTCTCTCTGTGTCCCTGCCTCAGCCTCTCCATTATCATCCTGTATTTCTCACTGTGTCCCTGCCTCAGCCTCTCCATTATCCTCCTGTATTTCTCTCTGTGTCCCTGCCTCAGCCTCTCCATTATCCTCCTGTCTTTCTCTCTGTCCCTGCCTCAGCCTCTCCATTATCCTCCTGTATTTCTCTCTGTGTCCCTGCCTCAGCCTCTCCATTATCCTCCTGTCTTTCTCTCTGTCCCTGCCTCAGCCTCTCCATTATCCTCCTGTCTTTCTCTCTGTCCCTGCCTCAGCCTCTCCATTATCCTCCTGTATTTCTCTCTGTCCCTGCCTCAGCCTCTCCATTATCCTCCTGTATTTCTCACTGTGTCCCTGCCTCAGCCTCTCCATTATCCTCCTGTATTTCTCACTGTGTCCCTGCCTCAGCCTCTCCATTATCCTCCTGTATTTCTCACTGTGTCCCTGCCTCAGCCTCTCCATTATCCTCCTGTATTTCTCACTGTGTCCCTGCCTCAGCCTCTCCATTATCCTCCTGTATTTCTCTCTGTCCCTGCCTCAGCCTCTCCATTATCCTCCTGTATTTCTCACTGTGTCCCTGCCTCAGCCTCTCCATTATCCTCCTGTATTTCTCACTGTGTCCCTGCCTCAGCCTCTCCATTATCCTCCTGTATTTCTCACTGTGTCCCTGCCTCAGCCTCTCCATTATCCTCCTGTCTTTCTCTCTGTCCCTGCCTCAGCCTCTCCATTATCCTCCTGTATTTCTCTCTGTGTCCCTGCCTCAGCCTCTCCATTATCCTCCTGTCTTTCTCTCTGTCCCTGCCTCAGCCTCTCCATTATCCTCCTGTCTTTCTCTCTGTCCCTGCCTCAGCCTCTCCATTATCCTCCTGTATTTCTCTCTGTCCCTGCCTCAGCCTCTCCATTATCCTCCTGTATTTCTCACTGTGTCCCTGCCTCAGCCTCTCCATTATCCTCCTGTATTTCTCTCTGTGTCCCTGCCTCAGCCTCTCCATTATCCTCCTGTATTTCTCTCTGTGTCCCTGCCTCAGCCTCTCCATTATCCTCCTGTATTTCTCACTGTGTCCCTGCCTCAGCCTCTCCATTATCCTCCTGTATTTCTCTCTGTCCCTGCCTCAGCCTCTCCATTATCGTCCTGTATTTCTCTCTGTGTCCCTGCCTCAGCCTCTCCATTATCCTCCTGTATTTCTCACTGTGTCCCTGCCTCAGCCTCTCCATTATCCTCCTGTATTTCTCACTGTGTCCCTGCCTCAGCCTCTCTATTATCCTCCTGTTTTTTTCACTGTGTCCCTGCCTCAGCCTCTCCATTATCCTCCTGTATTTCTCTCTGTGTCCCTGCCTCAGCCTTTCCATTATCCTCCTGTATTTCTCACTGTGTCCCTGCCTCAGCCTCTCCATTATCCTCCTGTATTTCTCTCTGTGTCCCTGCCTCAGCCTCTCCATTATCCTCCTGTATTTCTCACTGTGTCCCTGCCTCAGCCTCTCCATTATCCTCCTGTCTTTCTCACTGTGTCCCTGCCTCAGCCTCTCCATTATCCTCCTGTATTTCTCACTGTGTCCCTGCCTCAGCCTCTCCATTATCCTCCTGTATTTCTCTCTGTGTCCCTGCCTCAGCCTCTCCATTATCCTCCTGTATTTCTCACTGTGTCCCTGCCTCAGCCTCTCTATTATCCTCCTGTATTTCTCACTGTGTCCCTGCCTCAGCCTCTCCATTATCCTCCTGTATTTCTCTCTGTGTCCCTGCCTCAGCCTCTCCATTATCCTCCTGTCTTTCTCACTGTGTCCCTGCCTCAGCCTCTCTATTATCCTCCTGTATTTCTCACTGTGTCCCTGCCTCAGCCTCTCCATTATCCTCCTGTATTTCTCTCTGTGTCCCTGCCTCAGCCTCTCCATTATCCTCCTGTCTTTCTCACTGTGTCTCTGCCTCAGCCGCTCCATTATCTTATTGTATTTCTCACTGTGTCTCTGCCTCAGCCTCTCCATTATCCTCCTGTATTTCTCTCTGTGTCCCTGCCTCAGCCTCTCCATTATCCTCCTGTATTTCTCACTGTGTCCCTGCCTCAGCCTCTCCATTATCCTCCTGTATTTCTCACTGTGTCTCTGCCTCAGCCTCTCCATTATCCTCCTGTATTTCTCTCTGTGTCCCTGCCTCAGCCTCTCCATTATCCTCCTGTATTTCTCACTGTGTCCCTGCCTCAGCCTCTCCATTATCCTCCTGTATTTCTCACTGTGTCCCTGCCTCAGCCTCTCCATTATCCTCCTGTATTTCTCACTGTGTCCCTGCCTCAGCCTTTCCATTATCCTCCTGTCTTTCTCACTGTGTCCCTGCCTCAGCCTCTCCATTATCCTCCTGTCATTGTAAATAATAATTTGTTCTTAACTGACTTGCCTAGTTAAATAAAGGTTCAATTAAAAATACATGAGTGTGTTGGGGATGAATGACTTGTATCAGACCCCTGGTCAAAAGTAGTGAACTAAATATACTTTGGTTGAATCAACCAGCTATTGACATCAACTATAGGGAAAATATAGGCCTACACATGTTTTATCAGAGTTATAATCTATGTAATCTAGATAACTCACCTGAAGTATGACGTATGCCTCTTCAGTCCATTTGAAATACCAAACCAATACTGAGCCAAGCAGAGTATTTCAATATTCAAACCGTGTCCAGAAATGCAGCAGGCTGTATGGATGTGCAGGTTAGGAAAGATCTATATCAGGTTGTCAAATTCAGTTCCTGGACAGTCGGGAGTTTGCTAGTTGTTGTTATTTCCTTTCAATTTGTGTCCAATTAAGACCTAGACAACCAGGTGAGTGGAGTTCCTAACTAATCCGTTAATACCTCGACAACCAGGTGAGGGGAGTTCCTAACTAACCAATTAAGACCTAGACAACCAGGTGAGGGGAGTTCCTAACTAACCAATTAAGACCTAGACAACCAGGTGAGGGGAGTTCCTAACTAATCAACTAAGACCTCGACAACCAGGTGAGGAGAGTGCCTAACTAATCCATTAAGACCTCCACAACCAGGTGAGGGGAGTTCCTAACTAATCCATTAAGACCTCGACAACCAGGTGAGGGGAGTTCCTAACTAATCAATTAAGACCTTGACAACCAGGTGAGGGGAGTTCCTAACTAATCCGTTAAGACCTCGACAACCAGGTGAGGGGAGTTCCTAACTAATCAATTAAGACCTTGACAACCAGGTGAGGGGAGTTCCTAACTAATCCGTTAAGACCTCGACAACCAGGTGAGGGGAGTTCCTAACTAACCAATTAAGACCTAGACAACCAGGTGAGGGGAGTTCCTAACTAACCAATTAAGACCTAGACAACCAGGTGAGGGGAGTTCCTAACTAACCAATTAAGACCTAGACAACCAGGTGAGGGGAGTTCCTAACTAACCAATTAAGACCTAGACAACCAGGTGAGGGGAGTTCCTAACTAATCAATTAATTCCTAGACAACCAGGTGAGGGAAGTTCCTAACTAATCAATTAAGACCAAGACAACCAGGTGAGGGGAGTTCCTAACTAACCAATTAAGACCTAGACAACCAGGTGAGGGGAGTTCCTAACTAATCAATTAATTCCTAGACAACCAGGTGAGGGAAGTTCCTAACTAATCAATTAAGACCAAGACAAGCAGGTGAGGGGAGTTCCTAACTAATCCATTAATTCCTAGACAAGCAGGTGAGGGGAGTTCCTAACTAATCCATTAAGACCTCGACAAGCAGGTGAGGGAAGTTCCTAACTAATCAATTAAGACCAAGACAACCAGGTGAGGGGAGTTCCTAACTAATCCATTAAGACCTCGACAAGCAGGTGAGGGGAGTTCCTAACTAATCCATTAAGACCTCGACAAGCAGGTGAGGGGAGTTCCTAACTAATCCATTAATTCCTAGACAAGCAGGTGAGGGGAGTTCCTAACTAATCCATTAAGACCTCGACAAGCAGGTGAGGGAAGTTCCTAACTAACCAATTAAGACCTAGACAACCAGGTGAGGGGAGTTCCTAACTAACCAATTAAGACCTAGACAACCAGGTGAGGGGAGTTCCTAACTAACCAATTAAGACCTAGACAACCAGGTGAGGGGAGTTCCTAACTAACCAATTAAGACCTAGACAACCAGGTGAGGGGAGTTCCTAACTAACCAATTAAGACCTAGACAACCAGGTGAGGGGAGTTCCTAACTAACCAATTAAGACCTAGACAACCAGGTGAGGGGAGTTCCTAACTAACCAATTAAGACCTAGACAACCAGGTGAGGGGAGTTCCTAACTAATCAATTAATTCCTAGACAACCAGGTGAGGGAAGTTCCTAACTAATCAATTAAGACCAAGACAACCAGGTGAGGGGAGTTCCTAACTAACCAATTAAGACCTAGACAACCAGGTGAGGGGAGTTCCTAACTAATCAATTAATTCCTAGACAACCAGGTGAGGGAAGTTCCTAACTAATCAATTAAGACCAAGACAAGCAGGTGAGGGGAGTTCCTAACTAATCCATTAATTCCTAGACAAGCAGGTGAGGGGAGTTCCTAACTAATCCATTAAGACCTCGACAAGCAGGTGAGGGAAGTTCCTAACTAATCCATTAAGACCTCGACAACCAGTTGAGGGGAGTTCCTAACTAATCCATTAAGACCTCGACAACCAGTTGAGGGGAGTTCCTAACTAATCAATTAAGACCTAGACAACCAGGTGAGGGGAGTTCCTAACTAATCAATTACTTTTAATTGATCAATCAAGTGCAGGGGAGGAGCGAAAACCCACAGACACCACCCTCCAGGAATGAAGTTTGACACCCCTGCTGTACATGTATAAACTGGGGAAGTTGTTCTTTGGTCTTCAACCACATAGGATACTTATATGGGTCTAGTATCTTTCATTTTCATCAGATAGATGATGTCATTCTAACGCCCAGACCTGTTACCATCAACTATCAGTACAGTACAGAGTCTTGAGGTTTGTATCTGACGTGAGACAACGGTTGATCTCGGCATCATTGAAACACCACCAAACCACCAATCTGCCATGTCCAGTATGAAGGGTGCAGGGAGCATCCAGGGGATCAGTTTGTCTGCGGAGAACTGGGCAATGGGGTCAACCCCTGACTGTGACCGCTCAGGCTGGCACAGCTGGGGAGGGAAGGGAAAGGGGGGGACGTTAACTTGGCACAATAAATACAGGGGTCTTTTAATCTGGGCTGTGGACCCGCTAAGACAGGGTCTTGTGTCTGTATGCTTCCGTCTGCAGCCATAGAGAACGGATAGATTCAGATTCCTCTCTCTGTCATAATCAGCAGATTGTCAGCAAGGAGGATAGACCAACATCTGTCTGAGAGCTGAATTAGGAGACACATTTACACATTTATCTGACGCTGTGTTGTTATAACTCTCCTCCTCTCCTTCCTCCCTCCCTCCCTCCCCATCTCTTCTCCTTTTATCTTGTATTTTCCCCTCCCTCCCTCCCTGCAGACTGTGGCCATCCTAGAACAGAGGCTGACTCTGACAGAGGACAAGCTGAAGGAGTGTATTGACAACCAGCATCAGATCAACCTGCAACTCCACCGCAGGGAACCAGACCTCCAACCAAGGGATTAACACCCAACTAGACCTCCAGACCTCCACACCACCAGATCTCCACACCACCAGACAAGACCTCCACACCTCCAGACCTCCACACCACCAGATCTCCACACCACCAGATCTCCACACCACCAGACAAGACCACCAGACCTCCACACCTCCAGACCTCCACACGCCCAGACCTCCACACCACCAGACAAGACCTCCAGACCTCCACACCACCAGATCTCCACACCACCAGACAAGACCACCAGACCTCCACACCTCCAGACCTCCACACCACCAGATCTCCACACCACCAGACAAGACCCCCAGACCACCAGACCTCCCCACCACCAGACCTCCACACCACCAGATCTCCACACCACCAGACCTCCAGACCTCCACACCACCAGACAAGACCTCCAGGCCAGGGACTGACACCAGAGACTAATCCTAGCCCCGACTCCCCTAGTCAGGGGAAAAGCCCAGGTGGCACCCAGACCACTGACTCCTCCATAGAGGGGGAGGAAGAGAGAGTGCATTCGGAAAGTATTCAGACCCCTTGATTTTTTCCCCCTCGTCGATCTACACACAATACCCCATAATGGCAATGCGGATACAGGACTTTAGACATTTTTTGCATTAAAATGTATTTAATAAAATAAAAAAAACTGAAATATCACATTTACATAAGTATTGTCTTCTCAAACTCAAAAGGCTGCTGTTAATTGGACCCATCCCGGATCCGGGATCATTGTCATCAACTACGCTAATTAGCATAGCGCAACGATCAAATCATCTTACTAGAAAATATTCATATTCATGAAATCACAAGTGAAATATAGCGAAACACAGCTTAGCCTTTTTTTTTAATCACCCTGACGTCTCCGATTTTGAAATTATGCTTTACGGCGAAAACAATACAAGCGTCTGTGTAAGTTTATCGATATACTTGCAAAACATTATGTACACCTAGCGGCAGGTAACTTGGTCACGAAAATCAGAAAAGCAATCAAATTAATCGTTTACCTTTGATGAGAATTCGGATGTTTTCACTCACGAGACTCCCAGTTAAAGTGTTTTCTATCCTAAGTGGTCAATTATATGCATATTCTAGCATCTGGTCCTGAGAAATAGCCCGTTTACTTTGGGAACGTTATTTTTCCCAAAAAATACAAATAGTGACCCCTAGCTTCAAGAGATACCATCTCTCCCTCCCTCCCTCTGAAACAATAATGCTGGTTTCACTCATTGTTTTACATGAAGTTGTAAATAATACGGCTGGCTGGTATTGTTTGAGGAAGGGCATCCATATTCCATGTTAGGGCTGGTCTGACGTCAATCCTGAGTGCATTGGACTAGTAACCGGAAGGTTGCAAGTTCAAATCCCCGAGCTGACAAAGTACAAATCTGTCGTTCTGCCCCTGAACAGGCAATTAACCCACTGTTCCTAGGCCGTCATTGAAAATAAGAAATTTGTTCTTAACTGACTTGCCTACTTAATTAAAGGTTAAAAAACTGATCCCCATACTATCCTAGCAGCAATTACATCACATAGACCTAGCCTATCCTAGCAGCCATTACATCACATAGACCTAGCCTATCCTAGCAGCCATTACATCACATAGACCTAGCCTATCCTAGCAGCCATTACATCACATAGACCTAGCCTATCCTAGCAGCCAGTACATCACATAGACCTAGCCTATCCTAGCAGCCAGTACATCACATAGACCTAGCCTATCCTAGCAGCCAGTACATCACATAGACCTAGCCTATCCTAGCAGCCATTACATCACATAGACCTAGCCTATCCTAGCAGCCAGTACATCACATAGACCTAGCCTATCCTAGCAGCCAGTACATCACATAGACCTAGCCTATCCTAGCAGCCATTACATCCCATAGACCTAGCCTATCCTAGCAGCCATTACATCACATAGACCTAGCCTATCCTAGCAGCCATTACATCACATAGACCTAGCCTATCCTAGCAGCCATTACATCACATAGACCTAGTCTATCCTAGCAGCCATTACATCACATAGACCTAGCCTATCCTAGCAGCCATTACATCACATAGACCTAGCCTATCCTAGCAGCCATTACATCACATAGACCTAGCCTATCCTAGCAGCCATTACATCACATAGACCTAGTCTATCCTAGCAGCCATTACATCCCATAGACCTAGCCTATCCTAGCAGCCAGTACATCACATAGACCTAGCCTATCCTAGCAGCCATTACATCACATAGACCTAGCCTATCCTAGCAGCCAGTACATCACATAGACCTAGCCTATCCTAGCAGCAATTACATCACATAGACCTAGCCTATCCTAGCAGCCATTACATCCCATAGACCTAGTCTATCCTAGCAGCCATTACATCCCATAGACCTAGCCTATCCTAGCAGCAATTACATCACATAGACCTAGCCTATCCTAGCAGCCATTACATCCCATAGACCTAGTCTATCCTAGCAGCCATTACATCACATAGACCTAGCCTATCCTAGCAGCCATTACATCACATAGACCTAGCCTATCCTAGCAGCCAGTACATCACATAGACCTAGCCTATCCTAGCAGCCATTACATCACATAGACCTAGCCTATCCTAGCAGCCAGTACATCACATAGACCTAGCCTATCCTAGCAGCAATTACATCACATAGACCTAGCCTATCCTAGCAGCCAGTACATCCCATAGACCTAGCCAGTGTATGGGGTTTTTCTACTGATGGCTAGTGTGTAAGGGGGTTTGCTACTGGGGGTTTGGCATGGAAAGTTGAAACCGCGTGAGAACAGAATAGTGCAGCCAGTAGAAAAGTGTTTTAACCTTCATTTAACTAGGCAAGTCAGAGTGGAGTGTTTGGTACTGAGTACGAGTTGCTTTTTGGAGAGCAAAATAAGAGTGAAGACAACAATGGTATTGCAACATAGACCTAGCCTATCCTAGCAGTAAGTACATCCCATAGACCTAGCCTATCCTAGCAGCCATTACATCCCATAGACCTAGCCTATCCTAGCAGGAAGAACATCACATAGACCTAGCCTATCCTAGCAGCCATTACATCCCATAGACCTAGCCTATCCTAGCAGCCATTACATCACATAGACCTAGCCTATCCTAGCAGAAATTACATCCCATAGACCTAGCCTATCCTAGCAGAAATTACATCCCATAGACCTAGCCTATCCTAGCAGCCATTACATCACATAGACCTAGCCTATCCTAGCAGAAATTACATCCCATAGACCTAGCCTATCCTAGCAGCCATTACATCACATAGACCTAGCCTATCCTAGCAGCCATTACATCACATAGACCTAGCCTATCCTAGCAGCCATTACATCACATAGACCTAGTCTATCCTAGCAGCCATTACATCACATAGACCTAGTCTATCCTAGCAGCCATTACATCACATAGACCTAGCCTATCCTAGCAGTAAGTACATCCCATAGACCTAGCCTATCCTAGCAGCCATTACATCACCAAGACCTATCCTAGCAGCAAGTACATCACATAGACCTAGCCTATCCTAGCAGCCATTACATCACATAGACCTAGCCTATCCTAGCAGCCATTACATCACATAGACCTAGCCTATCCTAGCAGCCATTACATCACATAGACCTAGTCTATCCTAGCAGCCATTACATCACATAGACCTAGTCTATCCTAGCAGCCATTACATCCCATAGACCTAGCCTATCCTAGCAGCCATTACATCACCAAGACCTATCCTAGCAGCAAGTACATCACATAGACCTAGCCTATCCTAGCAGCCATTACATCACATAGACCTAGCCTATCCTAGCAGCCATTACATCACATAGACCTAGCCTATCCTAGCAGCCATTACATCACATAGACCTAGCCTATCCTAGCAGCCATTACATCACATAGACCTAGCCTATCCTAGCAGCCATTACATCACATAGACCTAGCCTATCCTAGCAGCCATTACATCACATAGACCTAGCCTATCCTAGCAGCCATTACATCACATAGACCTAGCCTATCCTAGCAGCCAGTACATCACATAGACCTAGCCTATCCTAGCAGCCATTACATCCCATAGACCTAGCCTATCCTAGCAGCCATTACATCACATAGACCTAGCCTATCCTAGCAGAAATTACATCCCATAGACCTAGCCTATCCTAGCAGAAATTACATCCCATAGACCTAGCCTATCCTAGCAGCCATTACATCACATAGACCTAGCCTATCCTAGCAGAAATTACATCCCATAGACCTAGCCTATCCTAGCAGCCATTACATCACATAGACCTAGCCTATCCTAGCAGCCATTACATCACATAGACCTAGCCTATCCTAGCAGCCATTACATCACATAGACCTAGTCTATCCTAGCAGCCATTACATCACATAGACCTAGTCTATCCTAGCAGCCATTACATCACATAGACCTAGCCTATCCTAGCAGTAAGTACATCCCATAGACCTAGCCTATCCTAGCAGCCATTACATCACCAAGACCTATCCTAGCAGCAAGTACATCACATAGACCTAGCCTATCCTAGCAGCCATTACATCACATAGACCTAGCCTATCCTAGCAGCCATTACATCACATAGACCTAGCCTATCCTAGCAGCCATTACATCACATAGACCTAGTCTATCCTAGCAGCCATTACATCACATAGACCTAGTCTATCCTAGCAGCCATTACATCACATAGACCTAGCCTATCCTAGCAGCAATTACATCACATAGACCTAGCCTATCCTAGCAGCCAGTACATCACATAGACCTAGCCTATCCTAGCAGCCATTACATCACATAGACCTAGCCTATCCTAGCAGCCATTACATCACATAGACCTAGCCTATCCTAGCAGCCAGTACATCACATAGACCTAGCCTATCCTAGCAGCCATTACATCACATAGACCTAGCCTATCCTAGCAGCCATTACATCACATAGACCTAGCCTATCCTAGCAGCAAGTACATCACATAGACCTAGCCTATCCTAGCAGCTATTACATCACATAGACCTAGCCTATCCTAGCAGAAATTACATCACATAGACCTAGCCTATCCTAGCAGCAAGTACATCAATTGCATTCCAGCCTCGGACCGTGTCAAAATCTCTCTATAAACAATTGATATGCTTCCCAAATAGCACCCTATTCCCTATATAGTGCACTACTTTAGACCAGAGCTCTATGGCACCCTATTCCCTATATAGTGCACTACTTTAGACCAGAGACCTATTCCCTATATAGTGCACTACTTTAGACCAGAGCCCTACTCCCTATATAGTGCACTGCTTTAGACCAGAGCCCTATTCCCTATATAGTACACTACTTTAGACCAGAGCCCTATTCCCTACATAGTGCACTGCTTTAGACCAGAGCCCTATTCCCTATATAGTACACTACTTTAGACCAGAGCCCTATTCCCTATATAGTGCACTACTTTAGACCAGAGCCCTATTCCCTATATAGTACACTACTTTAGACCAGAGCCCTATTCCCTATATAGTACACTACTTTAGACCAGAACCCTATTCCCTATATAGTGCACTACTTTAGACCAGAACACTATTCCCTATATAGTACACTACTTTAGACCAGAGCCCTATTCCCTATATAGTGCACTACTTTAGACCAGAGCACTATTCCCTATATAGTGCACTACTTTAGACCAGAGCCCTATATAGAGCACCACTTTAGACCAGAGCCATATATAGAGCACTACTTTAGTCCAGAGCCCTATATAGAGCACTACTTTAGACCAGGGCCCTATATAGAGCACTACTTTAGACCAGAGCCCTATATAGAGCACTACTTTAGACCAGAGCCCTATATAGAGCACTACTTTAGACCAGAGCCCTATATAGTGCACTACTTTCGACCAGAGCCCTATATAGAGCACTACTTTAGACCAGAGCCCTATATAGTACACAACTTTAGACCAGAGCCCTATATAGTGCACTACTTTAGACCAGAGCCCTATTCCCTATATAGTGCACTACTTTAGACCAGAGCCCTATTTCCTATATAGTGCACTACTTTAGACCAGAGCCCTATATAGTGCACTACTTTAGACCAGAGCCCTATATAGTGCACTACTTTAGACCAGGGCCCTATATAGTGCACTACTTTAGACCAGAGCCCTATTCCCTATATAGTGCACTACTTTAGACCAGAGCCCTATATAGTGCACTACTTTAGACCAGAGCCCTATATAGTGCACTACTTTAGACCAGAGCCCTATATAGTGCACTACTTTAGACCAGGGCCCTATATAGTGCACTACTTTAGACCAGAGCCCTATTCCCTATATAGAGCACTACTTTAGACCAGAGCCCTATATAGTGCACTACTTTAGACCAGAGCCCTATATAGTGCACTACTTTAGACCAGAGCCCTATATAGTGCACTACTTTAGACCAGGGCCCTATATAGTGCACTACTTTAGACCAGGGCCCTATATAGAGCACTACTTTAGACCAGAGCCCTATATAGAGCACTACTTTAGACCAGAGCCCTATATAGAGCACTACTTTAGACCAGAGCCCTATATAGAGCACTACTTTAGACCAGAGCCCTATATAGAGCACTACTTTAGACCAGAGCCCTATATAGAGCACTACTTTAGACCAGAGCCCTATATAGTGCACTACTTTAGACCAGGGCCCTATATAGTGCACTACTTTAGACCAGCGCCCTATGTAGAGCACTACTTTAGACCAGAGCCCTATATAGAGCACTACTTTAGACCAGAGCCCTATATAGAGCACTACTTTAGACCAGAGCCCTATATAGTGCACTACTTTAGACCAGGGCCCTATATAGTGCACTACTTTAGACCAGAGCCCTATATAGTGCACTACTTTAGACCAGCGCCCTATGTAGAGCACTACTTTAGACCAGAGCCCTATATAGTGCACTACTTTAGACCAGAGCCCTATGTAGAGCACTACTTTAGACCAGAGCCCTATATAGAGCACTACTTTAGACCAGAGCCCTATGTTAAACAGACAGATGTTGTTCACACTGGTTTGTTTTAGTTCCAGTCAGATGTCTTTCCCTGTGGTCCTACTTTAACTCATATGCTGTGTGATTTTTGTCCTATTTTAAGTACAGTTGTGCTGCAAACCATATATTTATAATATGGGTTTATCCCCATTTTATTTAAAGTTGGGAAAATATTTTTAAAGTAAAAGTTTTTTTCATGCTTGTTCGTTATACATTGTTGTTTTTGTGTTTATTTATAAATTCCCTTTCTCAATATGATTACTGACCAGATATCTTAAAACAAAAACTTACAAAAGAGCATTTTAAAGCCTTTTTCCCCCCGGGGAACACAAGTCCAGTTTCAACAGTTACCAGTCAGTTGTCTTCAGCAGTTTGAGAGAAGCTTGATGTATATGTGGTTTATTGTGTTCAACGTTGAACTATATCGATTTTACTTTGTAACAACAGTTGCTGTTCCAACGGTGTATATTTTCGGTCCTTTTGTCCACTGCTCGCTCACATGACACCAAGGAATGAACTACAACAACGTGATACAGGTAAAGAGTTAAGTCGAATAGGTCACTCGTCTCGGATGGGTGGGGATGCTGTAATTCAGTCTGCTGTAGATCCGTCTGCTGTAGATCTGTCTGCTGTATTTCAGTCTGCTGTAGATCAGTCTGCTGTAGATCCGTCTGCTATAGATCCGTCTGCTGTAGATCCGTCTGCTATAGATCTGTCTGCTGTATTTCAGTCTGCTGTAGATCAGTCTGCTGTAGATCAGTCTGCTGTAGATCCGTCTGCTGTAGATCCGTCTGCTGTAGATCTGTCTGCTGTATTTCAGTCTGCTGTAGATCAGTCTGCTGTAGATCAGTCTGCTGTAGATCCGTCTGCTGTAGATCCGTCTGCTATAGATCCGTCTGCTGTATTTCAGTCTGCTGTAGATCAGTCTGCTGTAGATCAGTCTGCTGTAGATCAGTCTGCTGTAGATCCGTCTGCTGTAGATACGTCTGCTGTAGATCAGTCTGCTGTAGATACGTCTGCTGTAGATCAGTCTGCTGTAGATCAGTCTGCTGTATTTCAGTCTGCTGTAGATCCGTCTGCTGTAGATCCGTCTGCTGTAGATCCGTCTGCTGTAGATCCGTCTGCTGTAGATCAGTCTGCTGTAGATCAGTCTGCTGTAGATCCGTCTGATGTAGATCAGTCTGTTGTAGATCAGTCTGCTGTAGATCCGTCTGATGTAGATCAGTCTGCTGTAGATCAGTCTGCTGTAGATCCGTCTGATGTAGATCAGTCTGCTGTAGATCCGTCTGATGTAGATCAATCTGCTGTAGATCCGTCTGATGTAGATCAGTCTGTTGTAGATCAGTCTGCTGTAGAAATGTCTTGAGTCAATAAGTATTCAACCCCTTTGTTAAAGCAAGCCTAAATACGTTCACGAGTAAAATTGTGCTAAACAAATCACGTAATAAAGTTGCCTCACAAAGACCAGGGAGGTTTTCCAATACCTTGTAAAGAAGGGCACCTACAGTGCTGCCCCCTGTCTGATGTTCTGCATTATTGCACATTTTCACTTTGAATTTGGTCAGATATTTTTGTATGCTTTGTAGTGGTATATAAACTCAGCAAAACAAGAAACGTCCCTTTTTCAGGACCCTGTCTTTGAAAGATAATTCCTAAAGAATCCAAATAACTTCACAGATCTTCATTTTAAAGAGTTTAAACACTGTTTCCCATGCTTGTTCAATGAACCATGAACAATTAATGAACATGCACTTGTGAAACGGTCGTTAAGACACTAACAGCTTACAGACGGTAGGTAATTAAGGTCACAGTTATGAAAACTTAGGACACTAAAGAGGCCTTTCTACTGACTCTGAAAAACAGGGTCCCTGTTCATCTGCGTGAACGTGCCTTAGGCATGCTGCAAGGAGGCATGAGGACTGCAGATGTGGCCAGGGCAATAAATTGCAATGTCCGTATTGTGAGATGCCTAAGACAGAGCTACAGGGAGATGGGATGGACAGCTGATCGTCTTTGCAGTGGCAGACCACGTGTAACAACGCCTGCACAGGATCGGTACATCTGAACATCACACCTGAGGGTCAAGTACAGGGTGGCAACAACAACTGCCTGAGTTACACCAGGAACACACAATCCCTCTATCAGTGCTCAGACTGTCCGCAATAGGCTGAGAAAGGCTGGACTGAGGGCTTGTAAGCCTGTTGTAAGGCAGGGCCTCACCAGACATCACCGGCAACAACGTCATCTATGGGCTCAAACCCACCGTTGCTGGACCAGACAGGACTGGCAAAAAGTGCTTTTCACTGACGAGTTGCGGTTTTGTCTCACCAGGGGTGATGGTCGGATTTCCATTTATTGTCGAAGGAGTGAGCGTTACACCGATTCCTGTACTCTGGAGTGGGATCGATTTGGAGGTGGAGGGTCCGTCATGGTCTGGGGCGGTGTGTCACAGCATCATCAGACTGAGCTTGTTGTCATCGCAGGCCATCTCAACGCTGTGCGTTACAGGGAAGACATCCTCCTCCCTAATGTGGTACCCGTCCTGCAGGCCTATCCTGACATGACCCTCCAGCATGACAAAGCCACCAGCCATACTGCTCGTTCTAGAGTTTAATAACAGACACTAGGAGATTCATTCACCTTTCAGCAGGACAGTGACATAAATCACAAGGTCAAATCTATACTGGAGCTACGTACCAAGGTGACATTGAATGTTCCGGAATGGTCGAGATACAGTTTTGACTTCAATCAGCTTGAAAATGATCAACAACCAACTCGTAGGACGGTCACCCTTCTCCATCTGAACCATTTGGTAGTCACTGATGTAATGCTGTGGTAGAACTGACGGTATACCTGAAGGAGGCCTTTGTACTTTAATGAAGGTCTTTAACTACGTCAGATACACGCTGGCCCTTCTCACGCATTATGAAACGGCTAGTTCCTGTCACAATCTGATTGGTGAACTTACACACAGGTCAACAAACAACGGCCGTCACTAGGCTTTAGACAAACATATTGAACTACATAATGACCTTACACTGCCTGTACTGCATGAGCAGCATCACCCTCCCTTTACACACTACTGGACTAGACAGCTTTACACACTACTGGACTAGACAGCTCACCCCCCTTTACACACTACTGGACTAGACAGCTCACTCCCCTTTACACACTACTGGACTAGACAGCTCACCCTCCATTTACACTACTGGACTAGACACCCCCCCCCCCCCTTTACACACTACTGGACTAGACAGCTCACCCCCCTTTACACACTACTGGACTAGACAGCTCACCCTCCATTTACACTACTGGACTAGACAGCTCACCCCCCTTTACACACTACTGGACTAGACAGCTCACCCCCTTTACACACTACTGGACTAGACAGCTCACCCCCCTTTACACACTACTGGACTACACAGCTCACCCCCTTTACACACTACTGGACTAGACAGCTCACCCCCCTTTACACACTACTGGACTAGACACCCCCCCCCCCCCTTTACACACTACTGGACTAGACAGCTCACCCTCCATTTACACTACTGGACTAGAGAGCTCACCCCCCCCCTCTTTACACACTACTGGACTAGACAGCTCGCCCCCTTTACACACTACTGGACTAGACAGCTCACCCCCTTTACACACTACTGGACTAGACAGCTCACCCCCCTTTACACTCTACTGGACTAGATAGCTCACCCCCTTTACACACTACTGGACTAGACAGCTCACCCCCCCTTTACACACTACTGGACTAGACAGCTCACCCCCCTTTACACACTACTGGACTAGACAGCTCACCCCCTTTACACACTACTGGACTAGACAGCTAACCTCCCCCCTTTACACACTACTGGACTAGACAGCTCTCCCCCCTTTACACACTACTGGACTAGACAGCTCACCCCCCTTTACACACTACTGGACTAGACAGCTCACGCCCCTTTACACACTACTGGACTAGACAGCTCACCCCTTTACACACTACTGGACTAGACAGCTCACCCCCCTTTACACACTACTGGACTAGACAGCTCGCCCCCTTTACACACTACTGGACTAGACAGCTCACCCCCCTTTACACACTACTGGACTAGACAGCTCACCCCCCCCCTTTACACTCTACTGGACTAGATAGCTCACCCCCTTTACACACTACTGGACTAGACAGCTCACCCCCCCCCCCCTTTACACACTACTGGACTAGACAGCTCACCCCCCTTTACACACTACTGGACTAGACAGCTCACCCCCCTTTACACACTACTGGACTAGACAGCTAACCTCCCCCCCATTACACACTACTGGACTAGACAGCTCTCCCCTTTACACACTACTGGACTAGACAGCTCACCCCCTTTACACACTACTGGACTAGACAGCTCAACCCCCCTTTACACACTACTGGACTAGACAGCTCACCCCCCCTTTACACACTACTGGACTAGACAGCTCACCTACCTTTACACACTACTGGACTAGACAGCTCACCTCCCTTTATACACTACTGGACTAGACAGCTCACCTCCCTTTACACACTACTTGACTAGACAGCTCACCCCCCCTTTACACACTACTGGACTAGACAGCTCACCTCCCTTTACACACTACTGGACTAGACAGCTCACCCCCCCCCCCCCCTTTACACACTACTGGACTAGACAGCTAACCCCCCCTTTACACACTACTGGACTAGACAGCTCACCCCCCTTTACACACTACCGGACTAGACAGCTCACCCCCCTTTACACACTACTGGACTAGACAGCTCACCTTTCCTTTACACTACCGGACTAGGCAGCCCCCCCCCCCCCCGTCTTTACACACTACTGGACTAGACAGCTCACCCCCCCCCCCCCTTTACACACTACTGGACTAGACAGCTCACCCCACCCCCTCCTTTACACACTACTGGACTAGACAGCTCACCCCACCCCCACCCCCTTTACACACTACTGGACTAGACAGCTCACCCCACCCCCCTCCTTTACACACTACTGGACTAGACAGCCCCCCCCCCCCCCGTCTTTACACACTACTGGACTAGACAGCTCACCCCCCCCCCCTTTACACACTACTGGACTAGACAGCTCACCCCACCCCCACCCCCTTTACACACTACAGGACTAGACAGCTCAACCCCCCCCTCCCCCCAGATGAGGAAGGTAGAACTATGTTATCTGATATTTTTATTCACTACCTTTTGCCTTGGCTGTATTATTCACATGAGCTTATCACAGAGATATAGTGTGTTGACACAGCGTGACACAGACCAGTGTTTTATGGGTATAGTATTAATGCGCACACACAGTGACACACACGGTGAACAACCCTGTTCTCAGTGTTACAGTACAGATCACAAGGAGTGAATATAGGGTGTGACGGAACTTATCGTCAACCCTCATTTACCTCAGAAACCAAACTAGTCATCAACCCTCATTTACCCTCAGAAACCAAACTAGTCATCAACCCTCATTTACCCTCAGAAACCAAACTAGTCATCAACCCTCATTTACCCTCAGAAACCAAACTAGTCATCAACCCTCATTTACCTCAGAAACCAAACTAGTCGTCAAACCTCATTTACCTCAGAAACCAAACTAGTCATCAACCCTCATTTACCTCAGAAACCAAACTAGTCGTCAAACCTCATTTACCCTCAGAAACCAAACTAGTCATCAATTCTCATTTACCCTCAGAAACCAAACTAGTCATCAATTCTCATTTACCCCAGAAACCAAACTAGTCATCAACCCTCATTTGCCTCAGAAACCAAACTAGTCGTCAACCCTCATTTACCCTCAGAAACCAAACTAGTCATCAATTCTCATTTACCTCAGAAACCAAACTAGTCATCAACCCTCATTTGCCTCAGAAACCAAACTAATCAAATCAAATCAAATTTTATTTACATTTGTCACATACACATGGTTAGCAGATGTTAATGCGAGTGTAGCGAAATGCTTGTGCTTCTAGTTCCAACAATGCAGTAATAACCAACAAGTAATCTAACCAACAATTCCTAATCTACTGTCTTATACACAGTGTAAGGGGATAAAGAATATGTACATAAGGATATATGAGTGAGTGATGGTACAGAGCAGCATAGGCAAGATACAGTAGATGGTATCGAGTACAGTATATACATGTGAGATGAGTATGTAAACAAAGTGGCATAGTTAAAGTGGCTAGTGATACATGTATTACATAAGGATGCAGTCGATGATATAGAGTACAGTATATAGGTATGCATATGAGATGAATAATGTAGGGTAAGTAACATTATATAAGGTAGCATTGTTTAAAGTGGCTAGTGATATATTTACATCATTTCACATCAATTCCCATTATTAAAGTGGCTGGAGTTGAGTCAGTGTCAGTGTGTAGGCAGCAGCCACTCAATGTTAGTGGTGGCTGTTTAACAGTCTGATGGCCTTGAGATAGAAGCTGTTTTTCAGTCTCTCGGTCCCAGCTTTGATGCACCTGTACTGACCTCGCCTTCTGGATGATAGCGGGGTGAACAGGCAGTGGCTCGGGTGGTAATGTCCTTGATGATCTTTATGGCCTTCCTGTAACATTGGGTGGTGTAGGTGTCCTGGAGGGCAGGTAGTTTGCCCCCGATGATGCGTTGTGCAGACCTCACTACCCTCTGGAGAGCCTTACGGTTGAGGGCGGAGCAGTTGCCGTACCAGGCGGTGATACAGCCCGCCAGGATGCTCTCGATTGTGCCTCTGTAGAAGTTTGTGAGTGCTTTTGGTGACAAGCCGAATTTCTTCAGCCTCCTGAGGTTGAAGAGGCGCTGCTGCGCCTTCTTCACAATGCTGTCTGTGTGAGTGGACCAATTCAGTTTGTCTGTGATGTGTATGCCGAGGAACTTAAAACTTGCTACTCTTTCCACTACTGTTCCATCGATGTGGATAGGGGGGTAGTCATCAACCCTCATTTACCCCAGAAACCAAACTAGTCATCAACCCTCATTTACCTCAGAAACCAAACTAGTCATCAACCCTCATTTACCCCAGAAACCAAACTAGTCATCAACCCTCATTTACCCTCAGGCACCAAACTAGTCATCAACCCTCATTTACCTCAGAAACCAAACTAGTCATCAACCCTCATTTACCTCAGAAACCCTGGACTCTAATCATCAACCCTCCATTTACCTCAGAAACCAAACTAGTCGTCAACCATCATTTACCCCAGAAACCAAACTAGTCATCAACCCTCATTTACCTCAGAAACCAAACTAGTCGTCAACCATCATTTACCTCAGAAACCAAACTAGTCATCAACCCTCATTTACCTCAGAAACCAAACTAGTCATCAACCCTCATTTACCTCAGAAACCAAACTAGTCATCAACCCTCATTTACCCTCAGAAACCAAACTAGTCGTCAACCCTCATTTACCCTCAGAAACCAAACTAGTCATCAACCCTCATTTACCCTCAGAACCAAACTAGTCGTCAACCCTCATTTACCCTCAGAAACCAAACTAGTCGTCAACCCTCATTTACCTCAGAAACCAAACTAGTCGTCAATCCTCATTTACCCTCAGAAACCAAACTAGTCATCAACCCTCATTTACCTCAGAAACCCTGGACTCTAATCATCAACCCTCCATTTACCTCAGAAACCAAACTAGTCGTCAACCATCATTTACCCCAGAAACCAAACTAGTCATCAACCCTCATTTACCTCAGAAACCAAACTAGTCGTCAACCATCATTTACCTCAGAAACCAAACTAGTCATCAACCCTCATTTACCTCAGAAACCAAACTAGTCATCAACCCTCATTTACCTCAGAAACCAAACTAGTCATCAACCCTCATTTACCCTCAGAAACCAAACTAGTCGTCAACCCTCATTTACCCTCAGAAACCAAACTAGTCATCAACCCTCATTTACCCTCAGAACCAAACTAGTCGTCAACCCTCATTTACCCTCAGAAACCAAACTAGTCGTCAACCCTCATTTACCTCAGAAACCAAACTAGTCGTCAATCCTCATTTACCCTCAGAAACCAAACTAGTCATCAACCCTCATTTACCTCAGAAACCCTGGACTCTAATCATCAACCCTCCATTTACCTCAGAAACCAAACTCGTCATCAACCCTCCATTTACCTCAGAAACCAAACTCGTCATCAACCCTCCATTTACCCTCAGAAACCAAACTGAATGTTCTTGAAATGTGCTTGACCTAATTTCCCTACAGCTCTAGCTACATAAATCCTCTCAATAATAGTGTACCATTAGCTATGGCTCAAATTGCAAAGACACTGAAAATGTGTCCCAAATGGCACCCTATTCCCTACACAGTGCACTACTTTTGACATTGGCCCATAGGGCTCTGGTCTAAAGTTGTGCACTATGTAGGGAATAGGGTGCCATAGGGCTCTGGTTTAAAGTAGTGCACTATGTAGGGTGCCATTTTGGATACTGCCTGAAACTTTATCACCTGGTGGTAGCTATTCTACTACTCATGTATTATACACACTGCCTCCCTCCCACACACACACACACACACACACACATACCCAAACACACACACACACACTCACACACACCCACATACACACACCCACCCACACATACCCAAACACCCACACACACCCACATATACCTACACACACCCACATACACACATACCTAAACACACACACCCACATACACATACCCAAACACACACACCCACACACACACACCCACACCCACATACACACACATACCCAAACACACCCACATACCCAAACACACACACACACATAGCCAAACACACACACTCACACACACCCACATACACACACACACCCACACATACCCAAACGCACACACCCACACATACCCAAACACACACACCCACACATACCCAAACACACACACCCACATACACACACATACCCACACGCCCGCATGCACACACACCCACATGCACACATACACACACACCCACACACACACACCCACATATACCCACAAACACACCAACATACACACACACCAACATACACCCACATACACACACCCCCACATGCACACACGCCCACATGCACACACACCCACATACCCAAACACACACATACCCACACACACCCACATACACACGCACACACATACCCAAACACACACACGCACACATACCCAAACACACACACCCACATGCACACACACCCACATATACCCACATACACACCCACACACACCCACATACCCTCACATACACACACCAACATACACAAACACACACACACACACACACCAACATACACACACACACCCACATACACACACACACACACATCCACATGCACACACACCCACACCCACGTAAATACACACACACAGACTTCATGTATTACTTAGTGTAGAATAAGTGTGTGTAGTCATGATTAGGAGTCATCCAGGTCTCCATGGTAACCCGACTCCTGTCCATCATCATCACAGAGTAAACATGAAGGTTCCGCTGGGTTATGATGATACTGCAGTTATGGTTATCTGTGTCCTGTTATGGTTATGGTTATCTGTTATGGTTATCAGTTATGGTTATCTGTGTCCTGTTATGGTTATCTGTTATGGTTATCTGTTATGGTTATCAGTTATGGTTATCTGTTATGGTTATATGTTATCAGTTATGGTTATCTGTTATGGTTATCTGTTATGGTTATGGTTATCTGTTATGGTTATCTGTTATCTGTTATGGTTATCTGTGTCCTGTTATGGTTATCTGTTATGGTTATCTGTTATGGTTATCAGTTATGGTTATCTGTTATCAGTTATGGTTATCTGTTATCTGTTATGGTTATCTGTTATCAGTTATGGTTATCTGTTATGGTTATCTGTTATCAGTTATCTGTTATGGTTATCTGTTATCAGTTATCTGTTATGGTTATCTGTTATCTGTTATGGTTATTTGTTATCAGTTATTGTTATCTGTTATCTGTTATGGTTATCTGTTATCTGTTATGGTTATCTGTTATCAGTTATGGTTATCTGTTATCAGTTATGGTTATCTGTTATCTGTTATGTTTATCTGTTATCTGTTATGGTTATCTGTTATCTGTTATGGTTATCTGTTATGGGTATCTGTTATGGTTATCTGTTATCTGTTATGGTTATCTGTTATGGTTATCTGTTATGGTTATCTGTTATCTGTTATGGTTACGGTTATCTGTTATGGTTATCTGTTATGGTTATCTGTGTCCTGTTATGGTTATCTGTGTCCTGTTATGGTTATCTGTGTCCTGTTATGGTTATCTGTGTCCTGTTATGGTTATCTGTGTCCTGTTATGGTTATCTGTTATCTGTTATGGTTATCTGTTATCTGTTATGGTTATCTGTTATCAGTTATTGTTATCTGTTATCTGTTATGGTTATCTGTTATCTGTTATGTTTATCTGTTATCTGTTATGGTTATCTGTTATCTGTTATGGTTATCTGTTATGGGTATCTGTTATGGTTATCTGTTATCTGTTATGGTTATCTGTTATGGTTATCTGTTATGGTTATCTGTTATCTGTTATGGTTACGGTTATCTGTTATGGTTATCTGTTATGGTTATCTGTGTCCTGTTTAACCGTATCGGAGGTACTGATTCATTGGGCCTTTATACACAGAGATCATCTCGTGTTCACTTCCAGAAGCACTTAGATCTCAATCTGATACTTCACAATGGGTGGGAATACTTAAAAAAAAATATATATATATACATATTTAAATATTTAAAAAATATATATATATATATATATATATATATATACAGTCTACGGTGTGAATGTATGGCTCATCCACCGTGTGGAATGAAAAGACTGTTCTCTTTTTAAAAAGGCACCGGGAGCCAAAGTGGAGCGAGAGACAGGCCTACAGACAGACAGGCAGGCAGGCAGACTGACAGGCAAACCGACAGGCAAACCGACAGGCAGACAGGCAGGCAGGCAGACTGACAGGCAAACCGACAGGCAAACCGACAGGCAGACAGACTGACAGGCAAACAGAAAAGCAGGCAGACTGAAAGGCCGACAGACAGGCAGACAGACAAGCAGGCACACTGAAAGGCAGACAGACAGGCAGACAGAAAAGCAGGCAGACTGACAGGCAAACCGACAGGCAGACAGAAAAGCAGGCAGACTGACAGGCAAACCGAAAGGCAGGCAGACAGACTGAGCGAGAGAGAGAGAGAGTGAACTCAAATGAATAGGTTTTCCATGCAACAGCCGTACAGAACTGTATGAGTTGTGGACGTTGGTGTTCTATGGGCTGGCCAGTCTAAGTCCCTGCAGAGGAAATGCGTGGGAGTCTGTGCATGCATCCCAAATGGTATCCTATTATCTAGTGCACTATATAGGGAATAGGGTCCTGTTCTAAAGTAGTGCACTATATAGGGAATAGGGTGCCATTTGAAACACTCAAGACTGGGAAGGATCAGGACGGGACTGGGCTGCTCTGAAAAAAAAAAACTACCGTCAGACTACAGCACTTTGTCATTGGCTGAATTAAGAAACAGCACTTCATCCCAGCGGTGTTCATTTAGCTCTCACTTCATCCCAGCGGTGTTCATTTAGCCCTCACTTCATCCCAGCGGTGTTCATTTAGCCCTCACTTCATCCCAGCGGTGTTCATTTAGCCCTCACTTCATCCCAGCGGTGTTAATTTAGCTCTCACTTCATCCCAGCGGTGTTCATTTAGCCCTCACTTCATCCCAGCGGTGTTCATTTAGCCCTCACTTCATCCCAGCGGTGTTCATTTAGCCCTCACTTCATCCCAGCGGTGTTCATTTAGCTCTCACTTCATCCCAGCGGTGTTCATTTAGCCCTCACTTCATCCCAGCGGTGTTCATTTAGCTCTCACTTCATCCCAGCGGTGTTCATTTAGCTCTCACTTCATCCCAGCTGTGTTAATTTAGCCCTCACTTCATCCCAGCGGTGTTCATTTAGCCCTCACTTCATCCCAGCGGTGTTCATTTAGCTCTCACTTCATCCCAGCGGTGTTCATTTAGCCCTCACTTCATCCCAGCGGTGTTCATTTAGCCCTCACTTCATCCCAGCGGTGTTCATTTAGCTCTCACTTCATCCCAGCGGTGTTAATTTTGCTCTCACTTCATCCCAGCGGTGTTCATTTAGCCCTCACTTCATCCCAGCGGTGTTCATTTAGCCCTCACTTCATCCCAGCGGTGTTCATTTAGCTCTCACTTCATCCCAGCGGTGTTCATTTAGCCCTCACTTCATCCCAGCGGTGTTCATTTAGCCCTCACTTCATCCCAGCGGTGTTCATTTAGCCCTCACTTCATCCCAGCGGTGTTCATTTAGCTCTCACTTCATCCCAGCGGTGTTCATTTAGCCCTCACTTCATCCCAGCGGTGTTCATTTAGCTCTCACTTCATCCCAGCGGTGTTCATTTAGCCCTCACTTCATCCCAGCGGTGTTCATTTAGCCCTCACTTCATCCCAGCGGTGTTCATTTAGCCCTCACTTCATCCCAGCGGTGTTAATTTAGCCCTCACTTCATCCCAGCGGTGTTCATTTAGCTCTCACTTCATCCCAGCGGTGTTCATTTAGCCCTCATTTCATCCCAGCGGTGTTCATTTAGCCCTCACTTCATCCCAGCGGTGTTCATTTAGCTCTCACTTCATCCCAGCGGTGTTCATTTAGCCCTCACTTCATCCCAGTGGGGTTCATTTAGCTCTCACTCTCTCACCTTCACAGATAACATAACCAGCCTGTCTAATGGACTGTAGGGGAATTGGCGTATCTGTGTCTCTTAAACTAGTGCAGTAGTTCATATTCATGGAGTGTCCCAGTCAAAGGTTTGGACACACCTACTCATTCAAGGGTTTTCTTTATTTTGACTATTTTCTTCATTGGTGAAGACATCAAAACTATGAAATAACACATATGGAATCATGTGGTAAACAAAAAATGGTTTTAAAAAATCTCTATATATTTTAGATTCTTCAAAGTAGCCTTGATGACAGCTTTAAACACTTGTCATTCTCTCAACCAGCTTCACCTGGAATGCTTTTTCCAACAGTCTTGAAGGAGTTCCCACATATGCTGAGCACTTGTTGGCTGCTTTTCCTTCACTCTGCTGTCCAACTCATCCCAAACCATCTCAATTGGGTTGAGGTCGGGTCATTGTGGCGACCAGGTCATCTGACGCAGCACTCCATCACTCTCCTTCTTGGTCAAATAGCCCTTACACAGCCTGGTGGTGTGTTGGGTCATTGTCCTGTTGAAAAACAAATGATAGTCCCACTAAGCACAAACCAGAAGGGATGGCCTATCGCTGCAGAATGCTGTGGTAGCCCTGCTGGTTAAGTGTGCCTTGAATTCTAAATAAATCACTGACAGTATCACCAGCAAAGCACCACCACACCTCATCCTCCTCAGTGCTCCACGATGGGAACCACACATGCGGAGATCATCCGTTCACCTACTCTGCGTCTCACAAAGACACAGCGGTTGAAACCAAAAATCTCAAATTTGGACTCATCAGACCAAATGACAGATTTCCACCAGTCTCATGTCCATTGCTCGTGTTTCTTGGCCCAAGCAAGTCTCTTCTTATTATTGATGTCCTTTAGTAGTGGTTCCTTTGCAGCAATTTGACCACGAAGGCCTGATTCATGCAGTCTCCTCTGAAAAGTTGATGTTGAGATGTGTCTGTTACTTGAACTCTGAAGCATTTATTTGGGCTGCCATCTGAGGCCGGTAACTCTAATGAACTTATCCTCTGCAGCAGAGGTAACTCTGGGTCTTTCTTTCCTGTGGTGGTCCTCATGAGAGCCAGTTTCATCATAATGCTTCATGGTTTTTGCTTCATGGCTTTTGCATTTTCAGGACTGACTGACCTTCATGTCTTAAAGAAATGATGGACCACCCCTACCTTGTCACAACGCAACTGATTGGCTCAAATGCATTAAGAAGGAAAGAATTTCCACAAATTAACTTTTAAGAAGGCACACCTGTTTAAATTAAATGCATTCCAGGTGACTACCTCATGAAGCTGGTTGAGAGAATGCCAAGAGTGTGCAAAGCTGTCATCAAGGCAAACGGTGGCTACTTTGAAGAATAGCAAATATAAACGTATATGTATATTGTCTAACACTTTTTTGGTTACTACATGATTCCATATGTGTTATTTCATAGTGTTGATGTCTTCACTATTATTCTACAAAGTAGAAAATAGTCAAATAAAGAAAAACCCTTGAATGAGTAGGTTTGTCTGAACTTTTGACTGGTACTGTATGTGTGAAAGATAGTTTTTTAGTTGTAGTATACTTCATAAACACGGTTGTGTCTGTGAAACAATGTCTGTGAACGGTAGTATAGGACATAAAGTCATGGTTGTATATCTGTGAAAGGTTGTACAGGTCATAAAGTCATGGTTGTATATCTGTGAAAGGTAGTACAGGTCATAAAGGCATGGTTGTATATCTGTGAAAGGTAGTACAGGTCATAAAGGCATGGTTGTATATCTGTGAAAGGTAGTACAGGTCATAAAGTCATGGTTGTATATCTGTGAAAGGTAGTACAGGTCATAAAGGCATGGTTGTATATCTGTGAAAGGTAGTATAGGTCATAAAGGCATGGTTGTATATCTGTGAAAGGTAGTACAGGTCATAAAGTCATGGTTGTATATCTGTGAAAGGTAGTACAGGTCATAAAGTCATGGTTGTATATCTGTGAAAGGTAGTACAGGTCATAAAGTCATGGTTGTATATCTGTGAAAGGTAGTATAGGTCATAAAGTCATGGTTGTATATCTGTGAAAGGTAGTACAGGTCATAAAGTCTGTGAAAGGTAGTACAGGTCATAAAGTCATGGTTGTATATCTGTGAAAGGTAGTATAGGTCATAAAGTCATGGTTGTATATCTGTGAAAGGTAGTATAGGTCATAAAGTCATGGTTGTATATCTGTGAAAGGTAGTACAGGTCATAAAGGCATGGTTGTATATCTGTGAAAGGTAGTATAGGTCATAAAGTCATGGTTGTATATCTGTGATAGGTAGTACAGGTCATAAAGTCATGGTTGTATATCTGTGAAAGGTAGTACAGGTCATAAAGTCATGGTTGTATATCTGTGAAAGGTAGTACAGGTCATAAAGTCATGGTTGTATATCTGTGAAAGGTAGTATAGGTCATAAAGTCATGGTTGTATATCTGTGAAAGGTAGTACAGGTCATAAAGGCATGGTTGTATATCTGTGAAAGGTAGTACAGGTCATAAAGGCATGGTTGTATATCTGTGAAAGGTAGTACAGGTCATAAAGTCTACTGATCCAGGACTAGGGTGGCGAAATTCCAGGGAACGTTGAAATAAACCATGGTTTTCCTGAAATTCTGCTTTTTAAAAAATTCCCTCTTGATTCTGTAAATCCTCAAAAAGGGATTTGGGGATTAGTGAAGGTATTGAAAAGGTACAACGTATTTTTGCTACCCTAGCCAGGACAAATGCAGACAGTGGAACTAATGGCGCCTGACCAGGGAAAACTCTGATTCCTTGTAGTGTGTATGTATGTATGTATGTATGTATGTTATGTTATGTATGTACATACAGTGGGGCAAAAAAGTATTTTGTCAGCCACCAATTGTGCAAGTTCTCCCACTTAAAAAGATGAGAGAGGCCTGTAATTTTCATCATAGGTACACTTCAACTATGACAGACAAAATTTTAAAAAAAATTTAAAAAATCATATTGTAGGATTTTTAAGGAATTTCTTTGCAAATTATGGTGGAAAATAAGTATTTGGTCACCTACAAACAAGCAAGATTTCTGGCTCTCACAGACCTGTAACTTCTTCTTTAAGAGGCTCCTCTGTCCTCCACTCGTTACCTGTATTAATGGCACCTGTTTGAACTTGTTATCAGTATAAAAGACACCTGTCCACAACCTCAAACAGTCACACTCCAAACTCCACTATGGCCATTTTTGCCATTTTGTGCATTAAAGTAGCACTACCCTGAACTCTGCTTCCTGCGCCTGACTTCTCACCCACTACACCCAGAACGTTACAGAATCCCGCACCCTTTATGGAGTCAGCAGGAGCAGCTGCCGACCCCTCGCATCCATGGAGGAAAGTGTCCTCCACCATACCACCGTCCTCCACCATACCACCGTCCTCCACCATACCACCGTCCTCCACCATACCACCGTCCTCCACCATACCACCGTCCTCCACCATACCACCGTCCTCCACCATACCACCGTCCTCCACCATGCCACCGTCCTCCACCATACCACCGTCCTCCACCATACCACCGTCCTCCACCATACCACCGTCCTCCACCATACCACCGTCCTCCACCATACCACCGTCCTCCACCATACCACCGTCCTCCACCATACCACCGTCCTCCACCATACCACCGCCTCCACCATACCACCGTCCTCCACCATACCACCGTCCTCCACCATACCACCGTCCCTCCACCATACCACCGTCCTCCACCATACAACCGTCCTCCACCATACCACCGTCATCAACCATACCACCGTCCTCCACCATACCACCGTCCTCCACCATACCACCGCCCTCCACCATACCACCGTCCTCCACCATACCACCGTCCTCCACCATACCACCGCCCTCCACCATACCACCGTCCTCCACCATACAACCGCCTCCACCATACCACCGTCATCAACCATACCACCGTCCTCCACCATACCACCGTCCTCCACCATACCACCGTCCTCCACCATACCACCGTCCTCCACCATACCACCGTCCTCCACCATACCACCGCCCTCCAGCATACCACCGTCCTCCACCATACCACCGTCCTCCACCATACCACCGCCCTCCACCATACAACCGCCCTCCACCATACCACCGTCATCAACCATACCACCGTCCTCCACCATACCACCGACCTCCACCATACCACCGCCCTCCACCATACCACCGCCCTCCACCATACCACCGCCCTCCACCATACCACCGTCCTCCACCATACCACCGCCCTCCACCATACCACCGTCCTCCACCATACCACCGCCCTCCACCATACCACCGTCCTCCATCATACCACCATACCACCGTCCTCCAGCATACCACCGTCCTCCACCATACCACCGTCCTCCACCATACCACCGTCCTCCACCATACCACCGTCCTCCACCATACCACCGTCCTCCACCATACCACCGTCCTCCACCATACCACCGTCCTCCATCATACCACCGTCCTCCATCATACCACCGTCCTCCACCATACCACCGTCCTCCACCATACCACCGTCCTCCACCATACCACCGTCCTCCACCCTTACCACCGTCCTCCACCATACCACCGTCCTCCACCATACCACCGTCCTCCACCATACAACCGTCCTCCACCATACAACCGTCCTCCACCATACCACCGTCCTCCACCATACCACCGTCCTCCATCATACCACCGTCCTCCACCATACCACCGCGTCCTCCACCATACCACCGCCCTCCACCATACCACCGCCCTCCACCCTTACCACCGCCCTCCACCATACCACCGTCCTCCACCATACCACCGCTCATCAACCATACCACCGTCCTCCACCATACCACCGACCTCCACCATACCACCGTCCTCCACCATACCACCGTCCTCCACCATACCACCGTCCTCCACCATACCACCGTCCTCCACCATACCACCGTCCTCCACCATACCACCGTCCTCCACCATACCACCGTCCTCCACCATACCACCGTCCTCCACCATACAACCGTCCTCCACCATACCACCGTCATCAACCATACCACCGTCCTCCACCATACCACCGACCTCCACCATACCACCGTCCTCCACCATACCACCGTCCTCCACCATACCACCGTCCTCCACCATACCACCGTCCTCCAGCATACCACCGTCCTCCACCATACCACCGTCCTCCACCATACCACCGTCCTCCACCATACCACCGTCCTCCACCATACCACCATACCACTGTCCTCCATCATACCACCGTCCTCCACCATACCACCGTCCTCCACCATACCACCGTCCTCCACCATACCACCGTCCTCCACCATACCACCGTCCTCCACCATACCACCGTCCTCCATCATACCACCGTCCTCCACCATACCACCGTCCTCCACCATACCACCGTCCTCCACCATACCACCGTCCTCCACCATACCACCGTCCTCCATCATACCACCGTCCTCCACCATACCACCGTCCTCCACCATACCACCATACCACCGTCCTCCACCATACCACCGTCCTCCACCATACCACCGTCCTCCACCATACCACCGTCCTCCACCATACCACCGTCCTCCACCATACCACCGTCCTCCACCATACCACCGTCCTCCATCAGATAGGATCGGCGATGGATCAGAGGATGGAGAGAATGGAACAATGGGAGAGGAGGTGTCTCCTCTCTTCACCTCCGGTTCTTCCATCGATGGATCCACCTTCTCCTCCCTCCGCATCCGGCTCCGGCGCTCTCCATCTTGCGCTCCCAAGGGATGGAGCGGCGGATGGGTGCCAGGGGTTTTTGCTCCAACTTGAACTGTACCTGGCTACCGTGAGGCCGACTCCCTCGGGGGAGGAGAGTGTGAGTGTCCTCGTCTCCTGTCTGACGGGTCATGCTCTGGAGTGGGCCAATGCGGTCTGGAATGGCCCAGACTCGGCGAAGGAGGACTACCCAGAATTCACCCGCCGCTTTCGTGCCGTATTTGCCCACCCTCCAGAGGGTGAGCGACTGTTCCACCTTAGGCAGGAGAAGAGGAGCGCGCAGGATTTCGTGTTGGAGTTCCGGACCTTGGCTGCTGGGTCTGGGTGAAACAACAGGGCCCTGATAGACCACTACTGGTGTAGTCTCTGGGAGGACGTCCGCAGGGAGCTAGCGTGTCGGGACACCGCTCTCTCCCTCGACGAACTAATAGACATGTCTATCCGGCTCGACAATCTGCTGGCTGTCCACGGGCGTTCGGAGACGATTCTGTCTGTTCCTCAACCTAGCACTCCCGCTCCCATTCCGATGGAGTTAGGGGGGGGGCGTGCCGAGAGATACCGGAGGAGGAGGCTCCTCCTGCACCAGCTGTGGTTGGAGAGGACACACGGCCGATCGGTGCTCGGGGAGCCCGTCTTGGAGTTGAGAGGGCAGGCTTCTCGGTCATCCCAGGTCAGCACCAAACTCACCCAGAACCCCCTGTTGGTCACATGTTTGTATTGATTTTGTTTCTTGACTTTTCTCCCTCTTCCCAGCATAGGGCGCTAGTCAACTCAGGCGCAGCTGGGAACTTTATGGATCGCGGACTCGCCATCAAGCTGGGTATTCCGCTAGTGCCGATAGATTCCCCTCTTCCCCTTCCCTTGCACTCCCTAGATAGCCGGCCATTAGGGCCAGGGTTGGTCAGGGAGGCCACGGTTCCACTGGACATGGTGAAGCAGGGGAATCATAGGGAGCGGATTTGTCTCTTCCTTATCGATTCACCTGCATTTCCAGTGGTGCTGGGGGTTCCCTGGCTGGCTAGTCACAATCCCAGGATTTCGTGGAGACAGGGGATTCTCCAGGGGTGGTCAGAGGAGTGTTCAGGGAGGTGTATGGGAGTTTCCATCGGTGCCACGTCGGTGGAGACTCCAGACCAGGTTTCCACTGTGCGCATTCCCTCTGAGTATGCCGATTTGGCTATCGCTTTCTGTAAGAAGAGGGCGACTAAATTACCACCTCATCGACAGGTAAACGCTGCGCTTCCCAAGAGTCACGTGTACCCATTGTCGCAGGAGGAGACGTTGGCTATGGAGACATACATCACGGAAGTTCTGGGACAGGGGTACATTCGGCCCTCCATTTCACCCGTCTCCTCGAGTTTCTTTTTTGTGAAGGTAAAGGAGGGAGGTCTGCGTCCGTTCATTGATTATAGAGGTCTGAATGCCATCACGGTGGGGTTCAGTCTACCTCTCATCTCTACGGTGGTGGAATCATTTCACGGAGCACGGTTTTTCACAAAATTGGACCTCAGGAGCGTGTATAATCTGGTGCGTATTCTAGATGGAGACGAGTGGAAAACCGTGTTTAGTACCTCATTGGGTCATTATGAGTACCTCGTCATGCCGTATGGGTTAAAGAATGCTCCAGCCGTCTTTCAATCCTTTGTAGAGGAGATTCTCAGGGACCTGCACGGGCAGGGCGTGGTTGTCTATATCGATGATATTCTGATCGCTTCCGCCACCCGCGCTGCGCATGTGTCTCTGGTGCACAAGGTGCTTGGTAGACTGCTGGAGCATGACCTATACGTCAAGGCTGAGAAGTGTGTGTTCTCCAAACGAGCCGTCTCCTTCCTGGGTTATCGCATTTCCACCTCAGGGGTGGTGATGGAGTGTGACCGCATTAAGGCCGTGCGTAATTGGCCGACTCCAACCAAGGTGGAGGTGCAGCGTTTCTTAGGGTTTGCCAATTACTACCGGAGGATTATCTCGGGTTTTGGCCAGGTAGCAGCACCCATTACATCACTGCTGAAGGTGGGGCCGGTGCATTTGCGGTGGTCGGCAAAGGCGGACAGATAGACGTTCACAGATAGTGTAATGTCTATCAGAATCTTCTAAAGCCATGACATAATTTTCTGGAATTTTCCAAGCTTTTTAAAGGCACAGTCAATTTAGTGTATGTAAACTTCTGACCCACTGGAATTGTGATACAGTGAATTATAAATGGAATAATCTGTCTGTAAACAATTGTTGGAAAAATGACTTGTGTCCTGCACAAAGTAGATGTCCTAACCGACTTGCCAAAACTATAGTTTGTTAACAAGAAATTTGTGGCGTGGTTGAAAAACAAGTTTTAATGACTCCAGCCTAAGTGTATGTAAACTTCCAACTTCAACTGTATGTATGTGTATATTTACAGTGTATGTATGTATGCATGTATGCATGCATGCATGCATGCATGCATGCAAGCATGCGTATATATACGGTGTGTTTGTATGTATATATACAGTATGTATGTGTGTGTATATATACACTGTGTTTGTATGTATATATACAGTATGTATGTATGTATGTATGTATGTATGTGTGTTTATATATACAGTGTGTGTATATACACCTTAGCCAAATACATTTAAACTCAGTTTTTAACAATTCCTGACATTTAATCCTAGTAAAAATTCCCTGTTTTAGGTCAGTTAGGATCGCCACTTAATTTTAACTAGGCAAGTACGTTAAGAACAAATTCTTATTTACAAAGACAGCCTTATGGGCAACAGTGGGTTAACTGCCTTGTTCAGGGGCAGAATGCCAATTTTTTACCTTGTCAGCTCGGGCATTCAATCCAGCAACCTTTCAATTACTGGCACAACGCTGTAACCACTAGGCTACCTGACGTAGTTGACAAGGTTTTATATAATTCTTCTTGGTGTGGACATTTAGCCAGGGCCCAGTTTTGCAAGGCTAACAGCCACAGCTCACTGTGGTACAGTAGCTCGCCTAAAAGCATTAGCACTCAGTGGGCAGATCTGTATCTTATTGTTGAGAGGCTAACAGTAGCTAGCTTAGTTGCTAACTGTTAGCCTCTCAACAATAAGTTGCAGACCTGCCCAATGAGTACTAATGCTACTAGGCTACAGTTAGCCTAGCTACAGTTAGCCTAATGTGTATTAGGTAGTTGTTGGGGAATTGTTAGAATATTTGCTAGATATTACTACACGGTCGGAACTAGAAGCACAAGCATTTCGCTACACTCACATTTACATCTGCTAGCCACGTGTATGTGACAAATAAAATTTGATTTGATTTTGATTTGTCGTTAGCGCTCAGTGGGCAGGTCTGTATCTTATTGCTGAGAGGCTAACTGTAGCTTGTAGCGTTAGCGCTCAGTGGGCAAGTCTGTATCTTATTGTGAGAGGCTAACTGTAGCTTGTAGCGTTAGCGCTCCGTGGGCAGGTCTGTATCTTATTGTTGAGAGGCTAACTGTAGCTTGTAGCGTTAGCGCTCCGTGTGCAAGTTTGTATCTTATTGTGAGAGGCTAACTGTAGCTTGTAGCGTTAGCGCTCAGTGGGCAAGTCTGTAACTTATTGTTCATGGGGGGATGGGGGAGGGGGGGGTTGTGATGAGAGGGATGGAAACACAAGAGCTTGCTGTCAGAGAGTCTGAAGTAACTGTAAGTCATTGGGACTGAGGGATAAAGAGCCATTGTCTGCTGTCAGTGGGTCTCTACGCCTTCTGTCCTGCAGCTGTGTGTGTGTGTGTGTGTACGTGTGTGTGTGTGTGGTGTGTGTAAAAACCTACAGTTTCTCTCTCCACCAGTGGATGTAGGCTCCCAACTGTACAAATATGCTACTTAGCTGTCCAAAGGAGTAGGTCAGTAAAACTGTACTTGTCAATTATGGAAATTCTATGGTATTCCATTTATTTAACCAGGCAAGTCTAATTTAATATAATGTAATAGATTAGAATAGAATACCATAGAATGAAATAGAATAGGATGGAATATAATGTAATAGATTATAATAGAATACCATAGAATGAAGTAGAATAGGATGGAATACAATATAATGTAATATATTAGAATAGAATGAAATAGAATATAATGGAATAGAATAGAATGAAATAGAATAGAACATAATTTAATATAATGTAATCTATTAGATTATAATACCACAGGATGGAATATAATGTAATAGATTAGATTATAATACCACAGGATGGAATATAATGTAATAGATTAGATTATAATACCACAGGATGGAATATAATGTAATAGATTAGATTATAATATCATAGAATGAAATAGAATAGAGCAGACCATGTCTGCTTGTGATCAACTACAGGTTAATTTCAGTCAGATTTGATCAACCCGAGAGATTTTTTTTTCAATCGAGGGGCGGTCCATTCATAACGAATGCATCTATGTGGACGTTTAGAAGGGGTGTTGTTATGGGCCAATGGCTTTACTCCTATGAATTGGCATTGTCATATATCCTATGTGCCAAAAGGTGTCTAGACGCAATTATGCATTTGGAGATTATAATAGACTAGGTTTCTCCACCCCCCCTAGGAATCCGACAAGGTTGAATTAATTATCAGTGTAATATTTTAGGCCATTTGTTGCCGTCCAAATTGGTGAGAGGGATATGATGTCTGAAAGTTGAAAAACCTTTCCCATGCTGTATGCTACGTCTTTAACTGTTGCCCAGCTCCTCCTTCCACAGTGACATGTCTACTCTCTGCAAAATCCTTTTAGTTCAGCCTGCTTGTCACAGCGGTTACTGGAAATGACACACGGGAGGCGGTCGAATGGCAAACATGTTAAAAACATGTGCTATAGCTACGATTCATCCGGAATCCACATTTTCATCAGATTTATATAATAACGCGATATAGGTCATTTTCATTCATAAAGGACTGCTTAAAAGACCGCAGTGTCAAATGGACGTCGACGGCATCTGAATGAACCCAGCATAATTTCTAGCCAACGGACTGAAATAAAATATCTTTAATGTGTTCAAGCCTGGTGGTGTGTTCATTCCGTCTCCCAGCCTTGGCGAGCAGCGGTGCTGCTGTATCGGTGGACGAAAGTGATCAGAGCGGACTCGGTTCTGTCCTTATCCACAGCAGTAGAAGTTTAGCGCCGTGATTTGTATTTCCCTCCTCATGTTACTGCAAAGAGCCATCTCCACATTTCCCTAATGAAAATTAATCTTTGGAACGGTTCCCGGGACGTGACAGAGATTATGTCGAGTAAAAGTGTGGAATGGCTTCAAGAAGAACTGGAGTCCGGGCTCGGGGTGAGCTCACTACTGCTGTTGGACTGCCGATCTCACGAGCTTTACGAATCGTCGCACATTGAGTCGGCCATCAACCTGACGATTCCCGGTTTGATGCTGCGGAGACTGAAGAAGGGGAATCTACCGATCCGGTCCATCATCCCCAACAACGAGGATAAGGAGAAATTCGTGAAGCGGTGCAAGACAGACATGGTTCTTCTCTATGACGAGGCCACTACGGACTGGCAGGAGACCGGGGTGGCGAGCTCTGTTCTCGGCTTGCTGTTGCAAAAGCTCCGAGATGAAGGTTGTAAGGCTTTCTACCTGGAAGGTGAGAATGAACTTCTTCGATCTTTTAGATTTGTTTTTGTTTTTATGTTCTCGTATTATTTTATTTTCTGTTTCCTGGTACATTTTCAACGTCTAAAGACTAGGCTACTTGTCAACAACAACAAATCGATTTAAAGCACAATTTATATTCTATTCCAACGTGACCGAGTTTGGAGACTAGCTAGACTCCTCGTCTAGTCTAATGAAACAGTTACACAAATGGACTTTAGCGCAAAGTTACATTGTAGCTCATTCAAGGCAGCGGAATGCAACTATGGATCCGTTCGTTTCCCTCTCGCTGTAATGTTATTATCGACTATGTATTCTTTATCATATTAAAGTTGTCAAATATTTCTTGTCTAAATGAAAAGTCAACGGAAGGCAGCCACGGTTCCTATGTAATAATGTGTAAAAAAAAAAAAAAAATCAAATAACGGCTTATATTTTCCTGAAGTGCTTCAAGATAATGAAACGAATAATATTTATCTCGATGTTTAATTTCCCTTCCCTTCTCCTTCACGAAAGCCTATAAATAATAAGCAGTCGTGAAAATAACTTATTATATTGTCAAATATTCGCTTATATTCCCACACCGTGACAGTAGTAAGAATCATAGTGTTTCAACCGGATTTTCGATTGTTAATCTAATAGAGTACATATGTTATATTCATTATTTGAGGGTTTTGACTTTGAAAGAATGTTGGCCAAAACAAATATGTTTTCAATTAATGTTCTAAAATGGCTCCGCCATGTTGTCAAGTGCTTCTTCAGGAAAATACGTGCATTTCATGAATGAACAGAACAGAAACTATTTCTTCTCTGTGTGCTGTCTGAAACTAGTCTAGGCTATATAAAAACCCTATTATTTATACCACACAATCAACACCGTTCTTGTCATAGGCCTATTCATGTCCTATCTCATGTGTGTAGGAAAATAATAGTGTTTGAGGAAAATATTCCAAACATGTTTCAGATTCACTTGTCTGATATTCAGGAACCACTTCTTCAGGGCAGAAGAGACTAGCTACTAATGTAACACATGTCTCAGCATCAGCATAACAGATGTGAATGTACTTTATAGAACTCTCTTGCGATGTTGATTTGAAAGAAAGGACTCTCCAGTCAGCGGCCCCAGTTGATTGGTGTTTATTCTGACGATAAACATAAGGAGGCACATTAGATGCTGTAGACCTATGATTATGATTAGATGTGCTGGACAACACTATGTTGATGGCTGTAGACTCTGGATTCGTCGCTTGCATGTCAATATCAGACTAGATATTTTGTAATTAAACATCACAACAATGACAAAAAATAATATAACTTTAGACCGCCCCCTCGCCCATACCCGGGCGCGAACCAGGGACCATCTGCACACATTAACAACAGTCGCCCACGAAGCATCGTTACCCATCTTCCCACGAAACTCTGTGTTGTTGTATGTGTCAAATTGCTACGCTTTATCTTGGCCAGGTCGCAGTTGCAAATGAGAACATGTTCTCAACTAGCCTACCTGGTTAAATAAAGGTGAAAAAATAAATTAAAGCCGTGGCCCTTGCAGGTTAAGGGGAACCACTACTTCAAGGTCTCAGAGCAAGTGACGTCACCGATTGAAACTCTATTTAGCGCACCACAGCTAACTAGCTAGCCGTTTCACATCCTTTACCTAAGTACCTGACGATAGACACAAGGAAGTACATTAGCAGGGCACCAGTATGTTGATGGCTGTAAATTTGTGTTTCTTCCGTTAGTATGGAAATAACTCAGTTAGCAGGGAGCTAATTTGACATTTACAATTAGAGCATGCATAATAACTGAGTTAGCAGGGAGCTAATTTGACAATTACAGGAAAAACATCCAAAAGCACATCCCAGGATGTCCCCCAATATCTAACAGGTATATACACACATATATTGTGTTTACTTGATAGCTACCTACACAAATAGCTAGCTAGAACAAAGTGTTAATGAGATCAATTCATTAAGGACATGTACACAGTGAAGCAATGCAGGTGTAGAAGCACGGTGGCTAGGAAAAACTCCCTAGAAAGGCCAAAACCTAGGAAGAAAGAAGAATTGACGTTCACGATCTCCCCCTATCTGCAAGCATGACCGATGGCATAACACCTTATTGATATGATATTATTGATATGGATATAGGCTCACTGTCATCTGTCATTCACAAAAAAAGTCCACACATAACACTTTATGGCACTTTTAATGTCTCCTTAGATCAGATCAGCGGTAAGCTACGAGCTGCAGGAAGTTTTTCACCCAAGTAATGCACTAGGCCTGTACGAGTCCAATATTAGCGGATCTTACAGCTGTCCGTAGCACGAGCAACAACAACAACAGCAAAATGTTCAGCGTTTTTATTGAAGGAGTGGAAACATCCGTGTATGAGATGGGTTTATTATTGTGTTATAGGATGTAATGTGATAATATATCAGTATACATGTATTTTTACCAAGTAAAATAGGAAGTAGGTCCATATCCTTTTCCTGTCTGGTACACATACAGTGGGGCAAAAAAGTATTTAGTCAGCCACCAATGGTGCAAGTTCTCCCACTTAAAAAAGATGAGAGAGGCCTGTAATTTTCATCATAGGTACAACTTCAACTGTGACAGACAAAATGAGGGGAAAAAATCCAGAAAATCACATTGTAGGATTTTTAATGAATTTATTTGCAAATTATGGTGGAAAATAAGTATTTATTTATTTATTTTTACCAAGTAAAATAGGAAGTAGGTCCATATCCTTTTCCTGTCTGGCACATGTACATCATATCAGGTTTTTTGAATTGGTACAGTGTATTTTTATTTCACCTCTATGAATAGGTAAATGCTGTGTACACACACACACACACACACACACACACACACACACACACACACACACACACACAATTTGTATTTATTTTTTATTTAACCTTTATTTAACTAGGCAAGTCAGTTAAGAACAAATTCTTATTTACAATGACGGCCTACCAAAAGGCAAAAGGCCTCCTGCTGGGACAAGGGTTTGGGGTGAAAAAAATACAAATAAATCCAATATAAATATAGGAAAAAACACACATCACAACAAGAGAGACAACACAACACGACATAAAGAGAGGCCTAAGACAACAACATAGCAGGGCAGCAACACATGACAACACAGCATGGTAGCAACACAACATGACAAGAACATCTCAAATCTCAGTACTGCTAAGAGTAGATGAAATGAAAAGTTTACGCAACCTTTCATCGCTCAGAGATGACTTTCACATTGGACAATAAAGTTGTATTCTATGCTCACAATTTAATTTCTCTGTATTGGACTTTTTGAACAAGTGAAATGACAACATGTAGCACAATCTTCCTCATATTGTGATTAGTAGCTATGTTCTCAGGGGTTCTATTTGTTTCTACTCTATTATATTATATTCTACTGTATTCTATTCCACTCTATTATATTATATTCTACTGTATTCTACTCTATTATATTATATTCTACTGTATTCTATTCCACTCTATTATATTATATTCTACTGTATTCTACTCTATTATATTATATTCTACTCTATTATATTCTACTGTATTCTATTCCACTCTATTATATTATATTCTACTGTATTCTACTCTATTATATTATATTCTACTGTATTCTACTCTATTATATTATATTCTACTGTATTCTATTCCACTCTATTATATTATATTCTACTGTATTCTACTCTATTATATTATATTCTACTCTATTATATTATATTCTACTGTATTCTATTCCACTCTATTATATTATATTCTACTGTATTCTACTCTATTATATTCTACTGTATTCTACTCTATTATATTATATTCTACTGTATTCTATTCCACTCTATTATATTATATTCTACTGTATTCTATTCTACTCTATTATATTATATTCTACTCTATTATATTATATTCTACTGTATTCTACTCTATTATATTCTACTGTATTCTACTCTATTATATTATATTCTACTGTATTCTATTCCACTCTATTATATTATATTCTACTGTATTCTACTCTATTATATTATATTCTACTGTATTCTACTCTATTATATTATATTCTACTGTATTCTATTCCACTATTATATTATATTCTACTGTATTCTACTCTATTATATTATAGTCAATTCTACTGTATTCTATTCTACTCTATTGTATTATATTATATTCTACTGTATTCTATTCTACTCTATTGTATTATTTTATATTAGATTCTACTGTATTCTATTCTACTCTATCTACTCCATTCTATTATACTCTATTCTATTCTACTCCGTTCTATTCTGTTCTACTCTATTCTACTATATTATATTCTACTCTATTATATTCTACTTTATTATATTCTGCTCTACTATATTCTACTCTCTTATATTATATTCTCCTTTCTTATATTCTACTCTACTCTATTCACTTATACTCTACTATATTCTACTCTATTATATTCTTATATTTGGATTCTGATCCATCTATGTGTTGTTGTTGTTTCCAGGACAATAGTTATATTGTATTTTACTCTACTATATTCTATTTTATTCTAATTAGTCTCTGTTGTTGTTTCCAGGACAATAGTTATATTGTATCTTACTCTACTATATTCTATTTTATTCTAATTAGTCTCTGTTGTTGTTTCCAGGTGGCTTCAACAAGTTCCAGACCGAGTACCCTGAGCACTGTGAGACCAACCTGGACTGTTCCTGCCCCAGCAGCTCCCCGCCGGCCTCCGTCCTGGGTCTGGGCGGGCTGAGGATCAGCTCTGACTGTTCTGATGGGGAGTCATCGGACAGGGAACCGGTCAGCGCCACCGAGTCCGAGGGCAGCCCTCTCCCCAACAACCAGCCTGCCTTCCCGGTCCAGATCTTACCGTACCTCTACCTGGGCTGTGCCAAAGACTCCACCAACCTGGACATCCTGGGGAAGTACAACATCAAGTACATCCTGAACGTCACGCCCAACCTGCCCAACATGTTTGAACACGACGGAGACTTCAAGTACAAACAGATCCCCATCTCCGATCACTGGAGCCAAAATCTCTCGCAGTTTTTCCCAGAGGCCATTTCTTTCATTGGTGAGTATAAGCGGCCTCATTTGGGTGCTTTTGCAGATCATTTGGAGTTTACAGTCTTTTACAAATCCGTTGGAGTTTCCTGTCTTATTTTTTTATTTATTTTAATTTCACCTTAATTTTTTTATTTCACCTTTATTTAACCAGGTAGGCTAGTTAAGAACATGTTCTCATTTACAACTGCGACCTGGCCAAGATAAAGCAAAGCAGTGCGACACAAACAACACAGAGTTACACATTTGATAAACAAACTTACAGTCAATAACACAATATACAAATCTATATACAGTGTGTGCAAATGAAGTAAGATTAGGGAGGTAAGGCAATAAATAGGCCATAGTGGCGAAATAATTGCAATTCAGCAATTTAACACTGGCGTGATAGATGTGCAGAAGATGAATGTGCAAGTAGAGATACTGGGGTGCAAAGGAGCAAAAAAACAATATGGGGATGAGGTAGTTGGGTGGGCTATTTACAGATGGGCTGTGTATGGGTGCAGTGATCGGTAAACTGCTCTGACAGCTGATGCTTAAAGTTAGTGAGGGAGATATAGTCTCCAGCTTGAGTGATTTTTGCAATTCGTTCCAGTCATTGGCATTAGATAACTGGAAGAAAAGGTGGCCAAAGGAGGAGTTGGCTTTGGGGATGACCAGTGAGATATACCTGCTGGAGCGCGTGCTATGTGTGGGTGCTGCTATGGTGACCAGTGAGCTGAGATAAGGCGGGGCTTTCCCTAGCAAAGACTTATAGATGACCTGGAGCCAGTGGGTTTGGCTACGAATATGAAGCGAGGGCCAGCCAACGAGAATCTTTTACAGATCATTTGGAGTTTACAGTCTTTTACAGATCAGATGTGAGTTTACAGTATTTTAAAGTCTTGTTTTGGGATGTTCATTTTTGTAACATCTCATGAACCCATCTCATATGTGATTCATCAGAGAACCATGGTCGTGTCTAAACTTGACACTTACATGTGACTTCTGCTATCAAAATACAAAAAAATGCATTGAAAATACGGGTCTAGATGCACAAAAGTTACTTTGTGGTCCGATTGTTTTCAGATCTGTCTGACCACTTCAACAGGTGGTCAGGAATGTGTTGTGTGTGGATTACTCCTCAGTCTGGATGTGTTTGCTGGCCTCATAAATGCTAGCCAGTTGGATAACATTTATAAAAATATGTTTTGTTTGGTTATGCTAACAATTTTTTCCAATCCCTTTAGAATTGCTTGCTCGCTAGTTAACTACAGTAGTTAGCTGGCTAGTTAGTTGCAGTAGTTAGCTGGCTAGTTAGTTTAAGTAGTTAGCTGGCGAGTTAGTTGCAGTAGTTTGCTGGCTAGTTAGTTACAGTAGTTAGCTGGCAAGTTAGTTGCAGTAGTTTGCTGGCTAGTTAGTTACAGTAGTTAGCTGGCTAGTTAGTTGCAGTAGTTAGCTGGCTAGTTAGTTACAGTAGTTAGCTGGCTAGTTAGTTACAGTAGTTAGCTGGCTAGTTAGCTGCATTAGTTAGCTGGTTAGTTAGTTACATTAGTTAGCTGGCTAGTTAGTTACAGTAGTTAGCTGGCTAGTTAGCTACAGTAGTTAGCTGGTTAGTTAGTTACATTAGTTAGCTGGCGAGTTAGTTACAGTAGTTAGCTGGCTAGTTAGTTGCAGTAGTTAGCTGGCTAGTTAGTTACAGTAGTTAGCTGGCTAGTTAGTTACAGTTGTTAGCTGTCTAGTTAGCTACTGTAGTTAGCTGGCTAGTTAGCTACTGTCATCAGTTGTGGTGTTATTATCCTATTTAGCCTATTCCACCGTTTGTGGAGTAGACACTGGCATTTGAATATAGCGCTGGAAAAGGGAATCAGGACACACTGTGGACACGGTAGACACATCTAATGTAGGTGTAGACGCACGGCGTGTTCAGAATGCCAGGATCAGAACTCTACGATCAGAATGCTAAAGCTGCATGAACTGTCAAGTGTAGACAGGGCCTGTGTATCCTTGCTGTCATTTCACCAACATTCAGGTTATATAACTATTCATTTAACACTGAATTAGGCATCAATAGATTAATCAAACGTTTATTGTGCCTCATATCTATTGAGGGATGAGCCAAACAAGTTGTATTGTTACTTATTGGATTTATAAGTACAATATAACATATTTTAGCTTAAAACATTTGGATTTATAATTTATTATTATATATATTTAAAAAAATCTTAGTCATTTAACAGACGCTCTTATCCAGAGGAATTTACACAAGAGCAATTAGGATTAAATGACTGATTTCTCACCTAGTCAGCTTTGGGATTCGAACTAGAAACCTTTTCGCTGGGCTTCCTGCCGCCCGTACAATAACAAGTAAAATAACAGGTGTTATTGTCTTAAACATATAGTATAAATCTTATTGTTTAAAACATATAGATTGATAATTAAATACTCAAATCATATAATATAGATTTATTAGTCAGCAACTTAAGCTAACTAGCCCTATCTCAGATGCAACAAAACTTTGCTTCAACCCTCCAAGAAACAAAACCTTGCTTCAACCCTCCAAGAAACAAAACCTTACTTTACCCTCCAAGAAACAAAACCTTGCTTTACCCTCCAAGGAACAAAACCTTGCTTTACCCTCCAAGAAACAAAACCTTGCTTTACCCTCCAAGAAACAAAACCTTGCTTTACCCTCCAAGAAACAAAACCTTGCTTTACCCTCCAAGAAACAAAACCTTGCTTCAACCCTCCAAGAAACAAAACCTTGCTTTACCCTCCAAGAAACAAAACCTTGCTTTACCCTCCAAGAAACAAAACCTTGCTTCAACCCTCCAAGAAACAAAACCTTGCTTTACCCTCCAAGGAACAAAACCTTACTTCAACCCTCCAAGAAACAAAACCTTGCTTCAACCCTCCAAGGAACAAAACATTGCTTTACCCTCCAAGGAACAAAACCTTGCTTCAACCCTCCAAGGAACAAAACATTGCTTTACCCTCCTAGGAACAAAACCTTGCTTTACCCTCCAAGGAACAAAACCTTGCTTTACCCTCCAAGGAACAAAAACTTGCTTTACCCTCCAAGAAACAAAACCTTGCTTCAACCCTCCAAGGAACAAAACATTGCTTTACCCTCCTAGGAACAAAACATTGCTTTACCCTCCAAGGAACAAAACCTTGCTTTACCCTCCAAGGAACAAAACCTTGCTTTACCCTCCAAGGAACAAAACCTTGCTTCAACCCTCCAAGGAACAAAACATTGCTTTACCCTCCTAGGAACAAAACATTGCTTTACCCTCCAAGGAACAAAACCTTGCTTTACCATCCAAGGAACAAAACCTTGCTTTACCCTCCAAGAAACAAAACCTTGCTTTACCCTCCAAGGAACAAAACCTTGCTTTACCCTCCAAGAAACAAAACCTTGCTTTACCCTCCAAGAAACAAAACCTTGCTTTACCCTCCAAGGAACAAAACCTTGCTTTACCCTCCAAGGAACAAAACCTTGCTTTACCCTCCAAGAAACAAAACCTTGCTTTACCCTCCAAGAAACAAAACCTTGCTTTACCCTCCAAGAAACAAAACCTTGCTTTACCCTCCAAGGAACAAAACCTTGCTTTACCCTCCAAGAAACAAAACCTTGCTTTACCCTCCAAGAAACAAAACCTTGCTTTACCCTCCAAGAAACAAAACCTTACTTTACCCTCCAAGAAACAAAACCTTACTTCAACCCTCCAAGGAACAAAACCTTGCTTTACCCTCCAAGGAACAAAACCTTGCTTCAACCCTCCAAGAAACAAAACCTTGCTTTACCCTCCAAGGAACAAAACCTTGCTTTACCCTCCAAGAAACAAAACCTTGCTTTACCCTCCAAGGAACAAAACCTTGCTTTACCCTCCAAGGAACAAAACCTTGCTTTACCCTCCAAGGAACAAAACCTTGCTTCAACCCTCCAAGGAACAAAACCTTACTTCAACCCTCCAAGAAACAAAACCTTGCTTCAACCCTCCAAGGAACAAAACCTTGCTTTACCCTCCAAGGAACAAAACCTTGCTTTACCCTCCAAGGAACAAAACCTTGCTTTACCCTCCAAGAAACAAAACCTTGCTTTACCCTCCAAGAAACAAAACCTTGCTTTACCCTCCAAGGAACAAAACCTTGCTTTACCCTCCAAGAAACAAAACCTTGCTTTACCCTCCAAGAAACAAAACCTTGCTTCAACCCTCCAGGGAACAAAACCTTACTTCAACCCTCCAAGAAACAAAACCTTGCTTCAACCCTCCAAGGAACAAAACCTTGCTTTACCCTCCAAGGAACAAAACCTTGCTTTACCCTCCAAGAAACAAAACCTTACTTTACCCTCCAAGAAACAAAACCTTGCTTTACCCTCCAAGGAACAAAACCTTGCTTCAACCCTCCAGGGAACAAAACCTTACTTCAACCCTCCAAGAAACAAAACTTTGCTTCAACCCTCCTAGGAACAAAACCTTGCTTTACCCTCCAAGGAACAAAACCTTGCTTTACCCTCCAAGAAACAAAACCTTGCTTTACCCTCCAAGAAACAAAACCTTGCTTCAACCCTCCTAGGAACAAAACCTTGCTTTACCCTCCAAGGAACAAAACATTGCTTTACCCTCCTAGGAACAAAACCTTGCTTTACCCTCCAAGAAACAAAACCTTGCTTTACCCTCCAAGGAACAAAACCTTGCTTCAACCCTCCAAGGAACAAAACCTTGCTTTACCCTCCAAGAAACAAAACCTTGCTTTAACCCTCCAATGAACAATATTGAACTCTGAGTTGATTTATGTATTCTGAGCGGTTTGTGGTATTTCCTGCTACACACCTCATTTCACACCATGAAAGAGTCATGACTTGATCTGAGTCATTGGCGGGATTATATTATTATCAAACCACAGAGAGGACCTTTTTAATTAACTCATCAAAAGTTGGCCTACAGGTTTCTAGCACACTCATTATACTACGGAAGGGAATCTATGAATGAAGTAGGCCAGGTCATCCTGAGAACCATTGTGAAGACTTTAGTTTATAATGATGGGTGGTATCCTCCACTGCACCTAGACGTTAGGGTTGTTTTGGTTGATGCCAGCTTCTTCGTCTACTGTAACACAGAGATGGCAAAGACCTCGTGCTAATGTTGTCTAAGTGTCTACACGTCTATTCCATTACCTTATTTCATGACCTTTTACCGTTACCTTATTCCGTTTACCTTTTCCGTTACCTTATTCTGTTACCTTATTCCATTACCTTTTCCGTTACCGTATTCCGTTACCTTATTCTGTTACATTTTCCGTTACCTTATTCCATTACATTTTCCGTTATCGTATTCCGTTACCTTATTCCATTACATTTTCCGTTACCGTATTCCGTTACCTTATTCCATTACATTTTCCGTTACCGTATTCCGTTACCTTATTCCATTACCTTTTTCGTTACCGTATTCCGTTACCTTATTCCATTTCTGTAATGTGGTTGTCTGACATGGCTACGAGCCTTCAGTCAGAAGATAAAAAACTCAAGAAGGCTGAATGTACAGAACATAATCTCATCAAGGCTCTAATCTCATACATTACAGACATCATTTCCCAAAATAGCCTGTTAGTTATGTGAATTACTGGTATAATTCGGTCCCTCTTTAAATCACATTCATGTTATAAAGCCTTCATAAAGCCTTTATAAGCACTACATAAATGTGTTACAAAGCATCTATAACCGTATGTCGTGGTTTTATAAAGGGTTCATAAATGTGGCAGAACTGTGACGTAATCACCAAGGTCAAATGTAGGTAACCCACTATGTCAAATATGATATAAACACATGCTTTATAAAGGGTGACCTGTTGTGGTGAAGGATTGGAATACGCTCTAAAGTGAAGTCATGTTAGTCACATTACAACGAATCTCATTCCCAGACACTTTCACCCAAATGAAGGTCTGGTGGACCAATGCATCAAACTTGGCCTTCATGAGGCCTCCCGAGTGGCACAGCGGTCGAAGGCACTGCATCGCATTGCAGGAGGCGTCACTACAGACACGGGTTCAATCCCAGGCTGTGTCGCAGCCGGCCGCGACCGGGAGACCGATCAGGCGGCGCACAATTGGCCCAGCATCGTCCAGGTTATGGAAGGGTTTGGCTGGCCGGGATGTCCCTGTCCCATCGCTCTAGCGACACCTTGTGGCGGGCCGGTCCTGAGCATACACGCTGACACGGTAGCCAGGTGTACGGTGTTTCCTCCAACACATTGGTGCGGCTGGCTTCCGCGTTAAGAGAAGCAGTGTGTCAAGAAGCAGCGGGGCTTGGAGGACGCATGGCTCTCGACCTTCGCCTCTCCCGAGTTCGTATGGGAGTTGCAGCGATGGGATAAGACTGTAACTACCGATTGGATATCACGAAATTGGGGAGAAAAAGTGTGGCTTTTAGGTTAGGGGTTAAAATCACATTTTAAGAAGATACATTTTGGAAATGGGCAGGGTTTAACCATAATTATGACTTTTTAACTGTGTTATTAGTGACAATGACAAATCCTTTACTCAGTGAGGTCACTCCTATAGAATTCTATGGTCACTCCCATAAAGGCTAGTTTAGAGTGGTTGATGTCCCAGACTTATACAGTTCCAGTCTAAAGTTTGGACACACCTACTCATTCCAGGTGTTTCTTTATTTTTACTACATTGTAGAATAATAGGGAAGACATCAAAACTATGAAATAACACATATGGAATCATGTAGTAACCAAAAAAGTGTTAAACAAATCCAAAATATATTTTATATTTGAGATTTTTCAAAGTAGCCACCCTTTGTCCTTTGCCAGTTTTTAAGGAGTTCCCACATATGCTGAGCACTTGTTGGCTGCTTTACCTTCACTCTGCGGTCCAACTCATCCCGGATCATCTGATGCAGCACTCCATCACTTTCTTTCTTGGGGTCAAATAGCCCTTACACAGCCTGGAGGTGTGTTGGGTCATAGTCCTGTTGAAAAACAATTGATAGTCCCGCTAAGTGAAACCAGATGGGATGGCATATCGCTGCATAATGCTGTGGTAGCCATGCTGGTTAAGTGTGCCATGAATTCTAAATAAATCATAGACAGTGTCACCAGAAAAGCACCATCACACCTCCTCTTCCATGCTTCACGGTGGGAACCAGACATGCGGCGATCATCCGTTCACCAGCTCTGCGTCTCAGAGAGACACGGCGGTTGGAACCAAAAATCTCAAATTTGGACTCATTTGACCAAAGGACAGATTTCCACCGGTCTAACATCCATTGCTCGTGTCTCTTGGCCCAAGCAAGTCTCTTCTTATTATTGGTGTCCTTTTAGTAGTGGTTTCTTTTCGACCATATAGGCCTGATTCACACAGTCTCCTCTGAACAGTTGATGTTGAGATGTGTCTGTTACTTGAACTCTCTGAAGCATTTTTTTGGAGCTGCAATTTCTGAGGCTGATAACTCTAATGAACTTATCCTCTGCAGCAGAGGGAACTCTGGGCCTTCCTTTCCTGCACTTTAGAGTATGTGTCACCCTGCAGCACAGCATTGTGGGTGAAGTTGAGGTCAGGTCCAATATTGACTATGCACCCAAAATGGAAAGAGGTTGTGCAATCCTACTTATGGTTGGTCCCGCGAGTTGAATTCAATATCCTGACATCGCAATGCTCTACCAAGATGCATGACAGGGTTATAAGTGATTTGTTAAGCCTCCATTTAATGGTTCACGAGGCCTTTACTCAGCAATGCTTCTGTCACCCATTATAAAGCATGTTTGTCATAGTAAGTCATATCACATTTATGAACCCTTTTATAAAGCATAACAAACGGTTATATATGATTTGTAACACAGTTATGTAGTGTTTATGAAGCCTTTTAAAGCTACACGATCATTATGGGTCTCCTTGTTATTGTTCAGGGTCCATGTCTCTTCATTAAGAAACACTGGGTTAAAAGAACAATCACTTCTATTGTATGACAGTGAAACACAACGTGAAAAGAAATGAAGTCACAGTGATATTTGGCAGGAGAGAAAAGCCTTTTGGAAGCTTATTCCACATTCAAGAAAGGTTTATTAATATCCTCCTTCCCAATTCATGGTCACGCCTGGGATGAGTCCCAAATGGTACCCTATTACCTATGGGTCCTGGTCTATAGTAGTGCACAATATAGGGAATAGGGTCCTGGCCGAAAGTAGTGCACTATATAGAGAATAGGGTCCTGGTCTATAGTAGTGCACTATATAGGGAATAGGGCTCTGATCTGAAGTAGTGCACTATATAGGGAATAGGACCCTGGTCTAAAGTAGTGCACTATATAGGGCCCTGGTCTAAAGTAGTGCACTATATAGGGCCCTGGTCTAAAGTAGTGCACTATATAGGGAATAGGGCCCTGGTCTAAAGTAGTGCACTATGTAGGGCTCTGGTCTAAAGTAGTGCACTATGTAGGGAATAGGGCCCGGGTCTAAAGTAGTGCACTATGTAGGGAATAGGGCCCTGGTCTAAAGTAGTGCACTATGTAGGGAATAGGGCCCTGGTCTAAAGTAGTGCTCTATGTAGGGAATAGGGTCCTGGCCTAAAGTAGTGCACTATATAGGGAATAGGGTCCTGGTCTATAGTAGTGCACTATATAGGGAATAGGGTCCTGGTCTAAAGTAGTGCACTATATAGGGCCCTGGTCTAAAGTAGTGCACTATATAGGGTTCTGGTCTAAAGTAGTGCACTATATATGGCCCTGGTCTAAAGTAGTGCACTATATAGGGCCCTGGTCTAAAGTAGTGCACTATATAGGGAATAGGGCCCTGGTCTAAAGTAGTGCACTATATAGGGAATAGGGCCCTGGTCTAAAGTAGTGCACTATGTAGGGAATAGGGTGCTATTTGAGATGCAGACCTATTTTCTGAGTTTCTCTTCACTCCTCAGAGGCACAACACAATGTCTACCAATATAGACTCGTTTTCACCTCGTATTCGAAGTATCAATAGAAAACCCAAGAAGATTTTCTTGACTGTTGACTCAATCCCACTACACAGTGTAGGAATACTGGTTTGTCACGACAGTTGAGTCACGACTATACACAAGGGATAATAACAGAGAGCTTTGCTTAGAGTTGTTATGTGCAATTTCATAGTACATTTTAGTATTTCACATCAGATTATTAGTTGTTAGTTTCAGTATTTGAGATTAGACTTTCAATATTACAGCTCAGACTATTTATTTTTAGTAACAGTATTTCACATCAGACTATTTCGACGATAGTTTCTGTACTTCAGACCAGACGATTTGACGTTAGTTTCAGTATTTCAGTCATCAGTCTACGAGACGTACCTTCTCCCATTCCCAAGGAAGGTCCAGTGTTTTCCCCTCTTCAGCCTCATGGGAATGTGGAGTTTTTGTTTGGCTCTGGAATGTCCGATGCCTTGTTTGTTTTGAAAGTGTCGTATTTAAGAAATACACTATGACGTGAAATGATCGAGTCAGAGTCGGGAAGTATTTAAAGGTCTTGGTCGATCTCCGGAATGGTGGTAGCGGGGTTTGTTCCTCAACGTTTAGGGAAATACACTACATGACCAAATGTATGCGGACACCTGCTCATCCAACAGCTCATTCCAAAATCATGGGCATTAATATGGAGTTGCCCCCCCCCCACCCCTTTATGCTATAACAGCCTTTTCTCTTCTGGGAAGGCTTTCAACTTGATGTTGGAACATTGCTGCGGGGACTTGCTTCCATTCAGTCCAAGAGCATTAGTGAGGTCGGGCACTGATGTTGGGCGATAAGGCCTGGCTCACAGTCAGCGTTCCATTTCATCCCAAAGGTGTTTGATGGGGGTTGAGGTCAGGGCTCTGCGCTGGCCAGTCAAGTTCTTCCACACCGATCTCGACAATCCATTTTCGTATGGACCTCGCTTTGTGCACTGGGGCATTGTCATGCTGAAACAGGAAAGGGCCTTCCCCAAACTGTTGCCACTAAGTTGGAAGCACAGAATCGTCTAGAATGTCAATTTATACTTTAGTGTTAATATTTCCCTTCACTGGAACTAAAGGGCCCGAATCATGAAAAACAGCCTCAGACAATTATTTATCATCCACCAAACTTTACAGTTGGCACTGTGCATTGGGGCAGGAAGTGTTCTCCTGGCATCTGCCAAACCCAGATTTGTCCGTTGGACTGCCAGTTGGTGAAGCGTGATTCAGACTTTCAAATGAAAGGAAACATCTTGGCAAGGGGAAAACAATACATTTGAATAAATGTGGGTTCTGACACTCTTATGTTGGTGTCTTAACCAGCCAGAAAATAACGCAATATATGCTGAACAAAATATAATTGGTCCCTTGTTTCATGAGCTGAAATGAAAGATGAGCTTGAAATGTTCCAGATGCACATAAAGCTAATTTCTCTCAAATTTAGTGCATCAATTTGTTTACATCCTAATTAGTGATCATTTCACCTTTGCTGATTAAACAGCATCATCATTACACAGGTGCACCTTGTGCTCGGGACAATAAAAGGCCTCTCTAAAATGTTCAGCTTTGTCACACAACTCTATGCCACGGATGTCTCAAGTTTTGAGGGAGCGTGCAATTGACATGCTGACTGCAGGAATGTCCAGCAGAGCTGCTGCCAGAAAATGTCATGTTAATTTCTCTACCATAAGCCGACTCAATGTCGTTTTAGAGAATTTGGCAGTACGTCCAACCAGCCTTACAACAGACCATGTGTAACCAGGCCAACCCTCCACGCCTGGCTTCTTCACCTGTCTGAGACCAGCCACCCAGACAGCTGATGAAACGGAGGAGTATTTATGTCTGTATTAAAGCCCTTTTGTGGAGAAAAGCTCGTTCTGATTGGATGATCCTGGCTATGCCCTCCCAGGCCCACCCATGGCTGCTCCCCTGCCCAGTCATGTGAAATCCATTGATTAGGGCCCAATTAATTTATTTCAATTGACTGGTTTCCTTATATGAACTATGACTCAGTAACATCTTTGAAATTGTTGGTGGAGTTGGTGTAGCTGTTCTCTCATTATAAACTCCTGAAACCAGAGAGGTGGAGTTGTTGGAGCTGTTCCCTCATTATAAACTCCTGAAACCAGAGAGGTGGAGTTGTTGGAGCTGTTCCCTCATTATAAACTCCTGAAACCAGAGAGGTGGAGTTGTTGGAGCTGTTCCCTCATTATAAACTCCAGAAACCAGAGAGGTGGAGTTGTTGGAGCTGTTCCCTCATTATAAACTCCAGAAACCAGAGAGGTGGAGTTGTTGGAGCTGTTCCCTCATTATAAACTCCTGAAACCAGAGAGGTGGAGTTGTTGGAGCTGTTCCCTCATTATAAACTCCAGAAACCAGAGAGGTGGAGTTGGTGTAGCTATTCCCTCATTATAAACTCCTGAAACCAGAGAGGTGGAGTTGGTGTAGCTGTTCTCTCATTATAAACTCCAGAAACCAGAGAGGTGGAGTTGGTGTAGCTATTCCCTCATTATAAACTCCTGAAACCAGAGAGGTGGAGTTTGTGTAGCTGTTCCCTCATTATAAACTCCAGAAACCAGAGAGGTGGAGTTTGTGTAGCTGTTCCCTCATTATAAACTCCAGAAACCAGAGAGGTGGAGTTTGTGTAGCTGTTCCCTCATTATAAACTCCAGAAACCAGAGAGGTGGAGTTGGTGTAGCTGTTCTCTCATTATAAACTCCTGAAACCAGAGAGGTGGAGTTGTTGGAGCTGTTCCCTCATTATAAACTCCTGAAACCAGAGAGGTGGAGTTGGTGTAGCTGTTCCCTCATTATAAACTCCAGAAACCAGAGAGGTGGAGTTGTTGGAGCTGTTCCCTCATTATAAACTCCTGAAACCAGAGAGGTGGAGTTGTTGGAGCTGTTCTCTCATTATAAACTCCTGAAACCAGAGAGGTGGAGTTGTTGGAGCTGTTCTCTCATTATAAACTCCTGAAACCAGAGAGGTGGAGTTGTTGGAGCTGTTCTCTCATTATAAACTCCTGAAACCAGAGAGGTGGAGTTGGTGTAGCTGTTCTCTCATTATAAACTCCAGAAACCAGAGAGGTGGAGTTGGTGTAACTCTAAATGGTGTTGTGTCTCAAACACATAAAACTAATCTGTATCTCTATCTTTTCTCTAACCCCTCCAGACGAAGCTCGTTCCAAAAAGTGTGGTATCCTGGTGCACTGCCTGGCAGGGATCAGTCGCTCGGTAACGGTAACCGTGGCCTACCTGATGCAGAAGCTCAACCTGTCGCTCAACGATGCGTACGACTTTGTGAAACAGAAGAAGTCCAACATCTCACCCAACTTCAACTTCATGGGTCAGCTCTTGGATTTTGAGAGAACATTGGGTCTCAATAGCCCGTGTGACAACCGTTCCTCCACCAATGACCAACTGTTTTTCACCACGCCAACCAATCACAACGTCTTCCAGCTCGACACGCTGGAATCTACATGAAGGGGTGGTGGGGGAGGGGCGGGACTTGAGCAGCCATCTTGGATGTGAATGTTTTTCTCTTCTCTTCAGAGATTGGCTGGCTGGCTTTGACAGCATATAGCCTGGGATGGTGGACTGACGGTGTGTGGACAGGGACAGATCAGAGGCCAAATGGAAGTCTGCTTGGCTTGTAGAGCTCTGTTGGTCTCTCAGAGGGTTGACAGGAAGAGGAAGAAGCCCTGTCTCCTCTCCTCAGTGGTTTGGGAAGCTTGTCATCTTGCCTTTGGAACAGCCTGTTTTCTTTGTTGTCTAAGGAAAGAGGAAGTGCTCGGAGTAGACTGAGACATGCTACGCTGTAGAACATAACATAGAAGAACAGAACATAGAAGAGCAGAACAGAGAAGAACAGAACAGAGAAGAACAGAACATAGAAGAACAGAACAGAGAAGAACAGAACAGAGAAGAGCAGAACAGAGAAGAACAGAACACAGAGTGTTGTCATACAAAAACAGAAAACAAATTGTGTATCTGCTCCAGTCATTCATTTATTGTTGTCCTTTTGGGAGACGACCTCGTCAACAACCTCCTGATGATAATGGTGCCAATGTGTTGCAGTGTCTGGGGGGGGTCACCTTTACAGAGGTGATCTCACCCTACTGAATGACGAAGATGGTGCCAATGTGTTGCAGTGTCTGGGGGTCATCTTTACGGAGGTGATCTCACCCTACTGAATGTAGGGTTGGATTTTTAAATGTTTTATTTAAAACAAAGATATTTTTAACACAAACACAAGTATGTTCAAGTGATGCATATAACATGTACAAGTACTAATGTATGTCTACATGCATTTGTATATTTGTATACATTTAGACACATAGGTATGGACATACTGTATGACTCCTACTACGAGAATCGTACCTTCCCAAAACCAGAAACAGAAGCACTTGAACATCGAAAGGAGACTCTATAACTAAAGACAAAACAGACCAAGAGAAATGTACTTTTCATAATATTCTGGTTGTTTTTTGTATTTTTCGTTGTTGTCTATGTATGTAACGATGATCTAATGCAGTTTGCACAGTGGTGAAGCCTATATCACTTCTAGGCACATAAACTAGTACTCTAGAGAAAGATGGATTCAAAGAGAGAGAGGAGAGAGGGAGAGACTAGCACAGAGATGGTGTAGTGTAGAGGCAGTCCTAGGCAGAGACTAGCTCCTGCAGCTGGTCTGGCCATGTTGTGGGCTGGGATTGGCTGGGTGAAGCGTATTGTTCCTTAACTGCATATGAAAAGATGGGTCTGCATCCAAAATGGCACCATATTCCCTATATCGTGCACTACTTTTGACTAGGACCCATAAGGCTCTGGTCAAAACTAGTGGACTACATAGTGAATAGGGCGCCATTTTGGGGACGAAGTCATGGATCTGTTTGTCTCGGCAAAGAACCTCACTTCCTTTAAATCCTGGGTCGATTCACCCCCCCCCCCCCGCGCAAGCCTTGGCGATATTATGAATATTATATTACATTACACTAAATTATGACTTTATGAATAAAATATAAGGTAAATGGTATATTATGTTATGTTCTATACATGAACAAACTACTGTGTGTTGTCCAACAGTGGTGTGCAGGTGACTACCCTAGGAAGAGGTTGTGGAGGTGGGCCTGGCTGCCAGTCTGTTTGTGCAAATATCATTTCACTCCTTGTCTCTTGTTTGGCATGACGAGTGGGAATGACAGCTGGAATGATATTGCACAAACAGACTGGTACCCAGGCTATTTGGTAGTTTGTTGGATGTTGTTTTTATACCAGCTGGAAGTCGGGAACGCCGAGAACTGTTTTTAACTACAATTACTGCTGTCTGTCAAGTATAGCGAGGTTTTAAGCTCTTATAACGGGTTATAAGCTGTAGCTGATAACATACAGCGACACACAGTATGTAGCTCGGAGGATTTATGACTAGGGTTGGACATTTCCGGTAAATTTTCCAAGGTTTTCCTGGTCAGAGGATTCCTGTGTTTCCTGATTTACGTGAATCTCCACCCAGGAATTCTGGGGGAGGGGGGGACCTGGGAATGTTGGGAGAAAGGTTACTGGAAACCTTTTCTTGTGACATTGTTACATGAGACTGGCTCAAAGAGCAGGGTTGCTTTCCGCTGGCCTTATTCTATAACCTTATAATACATCTCGTTCTATATTATTGACTGTTCAATACTCTTTGTATCTCACTTTTAGAAATATCGTTGTGTGTATATATAAATAAAAAATAAACTTTTGTCCTTTTAATGATAATATAAATCAAAAATATACATGTAATGACGGACAACTAATAGCACCCTATTCCCGATAAAGTGCACTCCTCTTGTGCTCTACTGTGGTCAAAAGTAGTGCACTCTATAGGGAATAGGTTGCCTTTTTTGGGTCACGGCCTTTGTCTTTAACGGGTCTTCAGATGAGGTTATTTTACCCTGTTATATTATATCAACAGTATTTTATACATTTGTTTGTGTTACTCTGTTTTTCACCATAATAATAATAATAATTCTAGAATTAGAATTCGACACGTAAATACAGAATACAGCTGTATCACTGACTGCTTAGATTTGTATTTTCTTTGTTGGGTGAATTTGCCCCTAAATGCTGATCTTGGGTCAGTTTAGCATTTTCTCCACTAATGTTTAAGGTTAGGATTCGGGTAGGGACGGCTGATTCTAGAGCTGTACCTAGGGGAAACGTTACCCACGGAGCGCTCTGCTTTGGGACTGAAGCTACCTTTCCTTCCTCTGGGGTGTCCAAAGTACAGGGCTTCATTTGGTTTGCTAGCCTGGGTCCCACATCTGTGCGCGTTATCTCGCCAATGTCACAGAGCGAGCCTCGTAAACGTTACTCTTCAGCTGAGGCCGTGCGAGGAAGAAATCTATAGCGTTAGGCAAGCACAGGGAAACCTGTTACACCAACTCCATTGTCAAGCCAGACACATTTGTTTCCTACAAAGCAAAAAACAGACTGGCTCCCAGGCTAATATGGTGGTAGGTAGCCTTGCAGTAAGAGCGTCGGGCCAGTAACCGAAAGGTCGTTGGTTCACCTTGTCGGCTTAGGGGTTTAAACTATCTGTTGATGTGCCCTTGAGCACATTACTCCTAATGGCTCCAGGGTCGTCGCTGTTAATATTGGCAGACCCTGGCCGTGACCCCACTCTCTGGGGTTGTCTCAGGGAGAGTTGGGATATGCAAACAAATGTTTTTTAAATTAAATTCACACATGCCTATTAATACACATGTGAAATAAGACAGATATAAGCTCTTCTTAATAACAGCAGTTTGTTTGCGTCTCAACACCTAGCCCGGGGAGCCAGTCTGTTTGTGCTAACATTCCACTCCTTATCCTCTTGTGTCCTATGTTTAGCCATTGGAGTGGAACGATAACACGAACATATCTGGGACTAGGCTACAGAGCCAGGAGACAACCTGCATGTAATTCTGGATCTATCACAGCTCATTAAATCCAAATGTCTTTTCTTCTTCAACCATTTTAGTTTTGTTTTTGATAATGTGCTCTATCCTATCAGTCTAATTCCTGTGGCCTTTCAATATATTATATCTTAAAGCTGATATGCAAAGTTGTTTCTCCGAAATATAATATATAGCATTATTCCAGATGATATTGAGTTTTTTGTTTTTTTACATTTGCTCGACAGGACTTTATCAGTTTGGAGTCTGAACCCAGTCACAACAATAAGGAAATGTGGACAAGTCGATCATACGTCGTCCCAAATCGCACACTTTATAGTGCGCGACTTCTTGACGATGCCACCATAGGGCTCTGGACTAAAGTAGTGCACTATGTAGGGAATAGGGTGCCATTTGGGACACAGGAGGTACGTTACACCCTAGGGTTGAAATGTATTTCAGTGCCGAAGTTTTTTTGTTGTTGTTTTTTTTTTTTTTTTTAAGAGAAAATCCTTGATTTCAAGCTGCTTCATGTGTTTATGATGAAAGAAAAACGTTTGTATATTTGACAAAACAAGAATATTTGTATTTTTTGTTGTGACATTTTATTGTAGCTTCTTCCTGTTAACTAAGCATGCGTTCCAAATTGCACCCTATTCCCTATATATAGTGCACTACTTTAGACCAAGTTTCAAACAGGTCAAAATTAGTGCACTATATAGGGAATAGGGTGTAATTTGGGACATAGACCTAAGAGTGTGTTGGATCCGTGAGATGGAGAGAGAGGCCAGGGAAAAGAGGAGAAGAACGGAAGTGAATGTTTACATGAGCCTTCACAAAGTATTCACACCCCTTGACTTTTTCCACATTTTGTTGTGTTGCGGCCTGAATTTAACATATTATTAAATTAAGATTTCGTGTCACTGGCCTACCCACAATAATGTCAAAGTGGAATCAGAGAGAAGGGCACCTACTGCAGACATTGAATATCCCTTTGAGCGGTGAAGTTATTAATTACACATTGGATGGTGTATCAATACACCCAGTCATTACAAAGATACAGGTGTCCTTCCTAACTCAGTTGCTGGAGAGGAAGGAAACTGCTCAGGGATTTTACCATGAGGCCAATGGTGACTTTGAAACAGTTACAGAGTTGAATAGCTGTGATGGGAGAAAACTGAAAATGGATAAATAACACTGTAGTTACTCCACAATACGAACATAATATACTATATAATACTAATACTAACCTAAATGACAGAGTGAAAAGAAGGAAGCCTGTACAGAATAAAACATATTCCAAAACATGAATCCTGTTTGCAACAAGGCACTAAAGTAATACTGCAAAAAAATGTGACAAAGCAATTCACTTTTTGCCCTGAACACAAAAGTGCTGGGACAAATCCAACACATCGTTGAGACGCTTCATATATAGTGGTGGTGGTGGCTGCATCATGTATGGGTATGCTTGTCATTGGCACTTACATTTTTTTTTCTTACAATTTTTGATAAAAAATAAACAGAATAGAATTAACCACAGACAAAATCCTAGAGGAAAACCTGGTTCAGTCTAATTTCCACCAGACACGGGGAGATGAATTCACCTTTCAGCAGGACAGTAACCTCAGGTCAAATCTACACAAGACAACATTCAATGTTCCTGAGTGGCCGAGTTGCAGTTTTGACTTAAATCTGCTTGAAAGTCTATGACAAGACACGAAAATGGCTGTCCAGCAATGATCAACAACCAATTTGACAAAGCTTGAAGAATTACAAAAATAAAAATGTGCAAATATTGTACAATCCAGGTGTACAAATCTCTTAGAGACTTATCCAGAAAGATTTACAGCTGCAATCACTGCCACAGGTGTGCTAATACTTATGTAAATGAGATATTTCATTTTCAATAGATTTGCAAAAAAATTCTAAAAAAAAATGTTTTCACTTTATCATTATGGGTAATTGTGTGTCGATGGGTGAGAATTATATATATATATATATATTAAATCCATTTTTGAATTCAGGCTGTCACACAACAACATGTGGAATAAGACAAGGGGTGTGAATACTTCCTGAAGACTCTGTATCTTACCTCACTGAGGGAATTTTCAGGGATTTTTTTGACAATGCATCTTCTGCATCTTGTAACAGCTTCCTGCCCGCTCAATAGCTGTTTCTATGCATGCTGTATATAAGACGCTGTGCATTAAACTGTCAGCAGGGCAGTTGATACTTCCTGATGTCGAAGGATGTTAAACCTATGTATTGTATAGTTATATGGAAAACAACGCAAGATGTTTATACAGCAAAATAAATATTGAATTATTTTTTCTTTAACGTGTACTCTGCTCTTATTTTGGGTGCATGTATGATGATAATGTGCTGCTGAGAAAGAGAGAGAGGGGGGATAGAGACAGAGAGAGATGATAAAGAGAGAGAGAGAGGGGGATAGAGAGAGAGAGAAAGGGATAGAGAGAGAAGGATAGAGAGAGAAGGATAGAGACAGAAAGAGAAAGTGATAGAGAGAGAGGGGGGGGGTAGAGAGAGAAAGGGGGATAGACAGAGAGAAAAGGATAGAGAGAGGGAGGGATAGATACAGAGAGAAAGGGATAGAGAGAGGGGAGGTAGAGAGAGGGATAGAGACGGAGAGAGAGGGGGATAGAGACGGAGAGAGGGATAGAGAAAGAGGGACAGAGAGAGAAGGGGATAGACAGAGAGAGGGATAGAGACAGAGTGAGGGATAGAGACAGAGAGAGAATCCATAGACTCTAACCACTTCTGGGAAAATTGGAAAACACTAAACAAACATCAACATGAAGCGTTATCTAAAACAGAGATATATGGGTAAACCACTTCTCCAATCTTTTTGGCTCTATAACAAAGAAGAAAAAGCAAAAACATATACATCATCAAATACAAATCTTAGAATCAACAATTGAAGACTACCAGAACCCATTGGATTCTCCAATTACCTTGAATGAACTACAGGACAAAATACAAACCCTCCAACCCAAAAAGGCCTGTGGTGTTGATGGTATCCTCAATGAAATGATCAAATATACAGACCACAAATTCCAACTGGCTATACTTAAACTCTTTAACATCGTCCTTAGCTTCTTATTTGGAACCAATGAATGATCACCCCAAAGTGGAGACAAATTTGATATGCGTCAACTGCAACCTTGTGAAAATACTCTTCATTATCATTAACAGACTAGTGCATTCTCAGTGAAAACAATGTGCTGAGCAAATGTCAAATTGGCTTTTTACCAAAGTACAGTACGACAGACCATGTATTCACCCTGCACACCCTAATTGACAAACAAACAAACCAAAGCAAAGGCAAAGTCTTCTCATGCTTTGTTGATTTCCAAAAAGCTTTGACTCAATTTGGCTCGAGGGTCTGCTATACAAACTGATGGAAAGTGATGCTGGGGGAAAAACAGATTATAAAATCCATGTACACAAACAACAAGTGTGCTGTTGAAATTGTCAAAAAAAAAACACACAATTCTTTCCACAGGGCCGTGGGGTGAGACAGGAATGCAGCTTAAGGCCCAACCTCTTCAACATACAGTGGGGCAAAAAAGTATTTAGTCAGCCCCCAATTGTGCAAGTTCTCCCACTTAAAAAGACGAGAGAGTCCTGTAATTTTCATCATAGGTGCACTTCAACTATGGCAGACAAAATGAGAAAAAAAACATCTAGAAAATCACATTGTAGGATTTTTAATGAATTTATTTGCAAATTATAGTGGAAAATAAGTATTTGATCAATAACAAAAGTTCATCTCAATACTTTGTTATATACCCTTTGTTGGTAATGACAGAGGTCAAACGTTTTCTGTAAGTCTTCACAAGGTTTTCACACACTGTTGCTGGTATATTGGCCCATTCCTCCATGCAGATCTCCTCTAGAGCAGTGATGTTTTGGGGCTGTTGCTGGGCAACACGGACTTTCAACTCCCTCCAAAGATTTTCTATGGGGTTGAGATCTGGAGACTGGCTCGGCCACTCCAGGACCTTGAAATGCTTCTTACGAAGCCACTCCTTGGTTGCCCGGGCAGTGTGTTTGGGATCATTGTCATGCTGAAAGACCCAGCCACGTTTCATCTTCAATGCCCTTGCTGATGGTAGGCTTTGTTACTTTGGTCCCAGCTCTCTGCAGGTCAATCACTAGGTCCCCCCGTGTGGTTCTGGGATTTTTGCTCACCGTTCTTGTGATCATTTTGACCCCACAGGGTGAGATCTTGCGTGGAGCCCCAGATCGAGGGAGATTATCAGTGGTCTTGTATGTCTTCCATTTCCTAATAATTGCCCCACAGTTGATTTCTTCAAACCAAGCTGCTTACCTATTGCAGATTCAGTCTTCCCAGCCTGGTGCAGGTCTACAATTTTGTTTCTGGTGTCCTTTGACAGCTATTTGGTCTTGGCCATAGTGGAGTTTGGAGTGTGACTGTTTGAGGTTGTGGACAGGTGTCTTTTATACTGATAACAAGTTCAAACAGGTGCCATTAATACAGGTAACGAGTGGAGGACAGAGGACCCTCTTAAAGACGAAGTTACAGGTCTGTGAGAGCCAGAAATCTTGCTTGTTTGTAGGTGACCAAATACTTATTTTCCACCATAATTTGCAAATAAATTCCTTAAAAATCCTACAATGTGATTTTCTGGATTTTTTTTCATCATTTGTTCTGTCATAGTTGAAGTGAACCTATGATGAAAAGTACAGGCCTCTCTCATCTTTTTAAGTGGGAGAAATTGCACAATTGGTGGCTGACTAAATACTTTTTGCCCCACGGTATATATCAATGAACGACACTAGAAAAGTCTGCAGCACCCGGCCTCACCCTACTAGAATCTGAAGTCAAATGTCTACTGTTTGCTGATCTGGTGCTTCTGTCCCCAACCAAGGAGGGCCTACAGCAACACCTAGATATTCTGCACAGATTCTGTCAGACCTGGGCCCGGACAGTAAATCTCAGTAAGACCAAAATAATGTTCCAAAAAAGGTCCAGTTGCCAGAACCACAAATACAATACCACAGTGTGCCATCACAGCAGCAAGATTTGTGACCTGTTGCCACAACCAGTGAAGAACAAACACTATTCCTTTCAAACTTGTAAGTGTAATGTTCACTGTTCATTTTTATTGTTTATTTCACTTTTGTTTATTATGTATTTCACCTGCTTTGGCAATGTAAACATATGTTTCCCATGCCGATAAAGCTCTCTGAAATGAGACGGAGGGAGAGAGAGAGAGACAGAGGGATAGAAAGAGACAGAGACAGAGAGAGAGAGAGTTACAGATTGAGGGAGAGAGAGGGATAGAAAGAGAGAGAGTTACAGATCGTGGGAGAGAGAGCGGTGGACAGGAAGAGAGACAGAGATTGAGAGACAGATCGAGGGAGAGAGGGAAGAAGGGAGGGAGAATGAGTGATAGAGAGGGAGACAGAGAGAGACAGAAGGATAGAGACAGCTTGAGAGAGTGATAGAGAGGGGGACAGAGAGACAGAAGGATAGAGATGTGTCAGGGATACAAAGAGAGAAAATAGGAATTAAGAGAAGGCTAGAGAGAGAGGAGGAAGAGGAGAGAGCGAGGGATAGAGAGAGCGAGGAAGAGAGAGAGAGCGAGGAACAGAGAGAGATCGAGGAAGAGAGAGAGAGCGAGGATGAGAGAGAGCGAGGAAGAGAGAGAGCGAGGGATAGAGAGAGAGCGAGGAAGAGAGAGAGAGCGAGGAAGAGAAAGAGATCAAGGAAGAGAGAGAGATCGAGGGATGGAGAGAGAGTGAGGGATAGAGAGAGCGAGGAAGAGAGAGAGTTCGGGGAAGACAGAGAGAGAGAGAGAGGGATAGAGAGAGAATGAGGGAGAGAGAGAGATCGAGGAAGAGAGAGATCGAGGAAGAGAGAGAGATCGAGGAAGGGAGAGAGATCGAGGGATAGAGAGAGAGAGATTGAGGAAGAGAGAGAGATCGAGGAAGAGAGAGAGATCGAGGAAGAGAGAGAGAGATTGAGGAAGAGAGAGAGAGAGAGATCGAAGTAGAGAGAGAGAGAGTGCGGAAGAGAGAGAGATCGAGGAAGAGAGAGAGATTGAGGAAGAGAGAGAGAGAGAGATCGAAGTAGAGAGAGAGAGAGTAAGGAAGAGAGAGAGATCGAGGAAGAGAGAGATTAACAGTTAGCTACAGGTCCTAGTCCTCACACATACCAGACTGTTAGCTACAGGTCCTAGTCCTCACACATACCAGACTGTTAGCTTCAGGTCCTAGTCCTCACATAACAGACTGTTAGCTTCAGGTCCTAGTCCTCACACGTACCAGACTGTTAGCTTCAGGTCCTAGTCCTCACATACCAGACTGTTAGCTTCAGGTCCTAGTCCTCACATACCAGACTGTTAGCTTCAGGTCCTAGTCCTCACATAACAGACTGCTAGCTTCAGGTCCTAGTCCTCACACATACCAGACTGTTAGCTTCAGGTCCTAGTCCTCACATACCAGACTGTTAGCTTCAGGTCCTAGTCCTCACATACCAGACTGTTAGCTTCAGGTCTTAGTCCTCACACATACCAGACTGTTAGCTTCAGGTCCTAGTCCTCACATACCAGACTGTTAGCTTCAGGTCCTAGTCCTCACATACCAGACTGTTAGCTTCAGGTCTTAGTCCTCACACATACCAGACTGTTAGCTTCAGGTCCTAGTCCTCACATACCAGACTGTTAGCTTCAGGTCCTAGTCCTCACATACCAGACTGTTAGCTTCAGGTCCTAGTCCTCACATACCAGACTGTTAGCTTCAGGTCCTAGTCCTCACATACCAGACTGTTAGCTACAGGTCCTATTCCTCACACATACCAGACTGTTAGCTACAGGTCCTAGTCCTCACACATACCAGACTGTTAGCTACAGGTCCTAGTCCTCACATAACAGACTGTTAGCTACAGGTCCTAGTCCTCACATACCAGACTGTTAGCTTCAGGTCCTAGTCCTCACACATACCAGACTGTTAGCTTCAGGTCCTAGACCTCACATAACAGACTGTTAGCTTCAGGTCTTAGTCCTCACACATACCAGACTGTTAGCTTCAGGTCTTAGTCCTCACACATACCAGACTGTTAGCTTCAGGTCCTATTCCTCACACATACCAGACTGTTAGCTTCAGGTCTTAGTCCTCACATACCAGACTGTTAGCTTCAGGTCCTAGTCCTCACACATAACAGACTGTTAGCTACAGGTCCTAGTCCTCACACATACCAGACTGTTAGCTTCAGGTCTTAGTCCTCACATACCAGACTGTTAGCTTCAGGTCCTAGTCCTCACACATAACAGACTGTTAGCTACAGGTCCTAGTCCTCACACATACCAGACTGTTAGCTACAGGTCCTAGTCCTCACACATACCAGACTGTTAGCTTCAGGTCCTAGTCCTCACACATACCAGACTGTTAGCTACAGGTCCTAGTCCTCACACATACCAGACTGTTAGCTTCAGGTCCTAGTCCTCACATACCAGACTGTTAGCTTCAGGTCCTAGTCCTCACATACCAGACTGTTAGCTTCAGGTCCTAGTCCTCACACATAACAGACTGTTAGCTTCAGGTCTTAGTCCTCACATACCAGACTGTTAGCTTCAGGTCCTAGTCCTCACATAACAGACTGTTAGCTACAGGTCCTAGTCCTCACACATACCAGACTGTTAGCTACAGGTCCTAGTCCTCACATAACAGACTGTTAGCTTCAGGTCCTAGTCCTCACATAACAGACTGTTAGCTTCTGGTCCTAGTCCTCACATAACAGACTGTTAGCTTCAGGTCCTAGTCCTCACATAACAGACTGTTAGCTTCAGGTCTTAGTCCTCACATAACAGACTGTTAGCTACAGGTCCTAGTCCTCACACATAACAGACTGTTAGCTTCAGGTCCTAGTCCTCACATAACAGACTGTTAGCTTCAGGTCTTAGTCCTCACACATACCAGACTGTTAGCTTCAGGTCCTAGTCCTCACACATACCAGACTGTTAGCTACAGGTCCTGGTCCTCACATACCAGACTGTTAGCTTCAGGTCCTAGTCCTCACACATACCAGATTGTTAGCTTCAGGTCCTAGTCCTCAAATAACAGACTGTTAGCTTCAGGTCTTAGTCCTCACATAACAGTCTGTTAGCTTCATGTCCTAGTCCTCACACATACCAGACTGTTATCTACAGGTCCTAGTCCTCACATACCAGACTGTTAGCTTCAGGTCCTAGTCCTCACACATACCAGACTGTTAGCTTCAGGTCCTAGTCCTCACATATACCAGACTGTTAGCTTCAGGTCCTAGTCCTCACATACCAGACTGTAAGCTACAGGTCCTAGTCCTCACACACACCAGACTGTTAGCTTCAGGTCCTAGTCCTCACATAACAGACTGTTAGCTTCAGGTCCTAGTCCTCACACATACCAGACTGTTAGCTTCCAGGTCCTAGTCCTCACACATACCAGACTGTTAGCTTCAGGTCCTAGTCCTCACACATACCAGACTGTTAGCTACAGGTCCTAGTCCTCACATAACAGACTGTTAGCTTCAGGTCCTAGTCCTCACATAACAGACTGTTAGCTTCCAGGTCCTAGTCCTCACACATAACAGACTGTTAGCTTCAGGTCCTAGTCCTCACATAACAGACTGTTAGCTTCCAGGTCCTAGTCCTCACATACCAGACTGTTAGCTTCAGGTCCTAGTCCTCACACATACCAGACTATTAGCTTCAGGTCCTAGTCCTCACACACACCAGACTGTTAGCTACAGGTCCTAGTCCTCACATACCAGACTGTTAGCTTCAGGTCCTAGTCCTCACACATACCAGATTGTTAGCTTCAGGTCCTAGTCCTCACATACCAGACTGTTAGCTTCAGGTCCTAGTCCTCACATAACAGACTGCTAGCTTCAGGTCCTAGTCCTCACATAACAGACTGTTAGCTTCAGGTCCTAGTCCTCACACATACCAGACTGTTAGCTACAGGTCCTAGTCCTCACACATACCAGACTGTTAGCTTCAGGTCCTAGTCCTCACATACCAGACTGTTAGCTTCAGGTCCTAGTCCTCACATAACAGACTGTTAGCTTCAGGTCCTAGTCCTCACACATACCAGACTGTTAGCTTCAGGTCTTAGTCCTCACATAACAGACTGTTAGCTTCAGGTCCTAGTCCTCACACATACCAGACTGTTAGCTACAGGTCCTAGTCCTCACATACCAGACTGTTAGCATCAGGTCCTAGTCCTCACATAACAGACTGCTAGCTTCAGGTCCTAGTCCTCACACATACCAGACTGTTAGCTTCAGGTCCTAGTCCTCACATAACAGACTGTTAGCTTCAGGTCCTAGTCCTCACACATACCAGACTGTTAGCTTCAGGTCCTAGTCCTCACATAACAGACTGTTAGCTACAGGTCCTAGTCCTCACACATACCAGACTGTTAGCTTCAGGTCCTAGTCCTCACATAACAGACTGTTAGCTTCAGGTCCTAGTCCTCACATAACAGACTGTTAGCTTCAGGTCCTAGTCCTCACATACCAGACTGTTAGCTACAGGTCCTAGTCCTCACATACCAGACTGTTAGCTTCAGGTCTTAGTCCTCACACATACCAGACTGCTAGCTTCAGGTCCTAGTCCTCACATAACAGACTGTTAGCTTCAGGTCCTAGTCCTCACATAACAGACTGTTAGCTTCAGGTCCTAGTCCTCACATAACAGACTGTTAGCTTCAGGTCCCAGTCCTCACACATACCAGACTGTTAGCTTCAGGTCCTAGTCCTCACATAACAGACTGTTAGCTACAGGTCCTAGTCCTCACACATACCAGACTGTTAGCTTCAGGTCCTAGTCCTCACATAACAGACTGTTAGCTACAGGTCCTAGTCCTCACATAACAGACTGTTAGCTACAGGTCCTAGTCCTCACACATACCAGACTGTTAGCTTCAGGTCCTAGTCCTCACATAACAGACTGTTAGCTTCAGGTCCTAGTCCTCACATTACAGATTGTTAGCTTCAGGTCCTAGTCCTCACATAACAGACTGTTAGCTTCTGGTCCTAGTCCTCACATAACAGACTGTTAGCTTCAGGTCCTAGTCCTCACACATACCAGACTGTTAGCTTCAGGTCCTAGTCCTCACATAACAGACTGTTAGCTTCTGGTCCTAGTCCTCACACATACCAGACTGTTAGCTTCAGGTCCTAGTCCTCACATAACAGACTGTTAGCTACAGGTCCTAGTCCTCACACATACCAGACTGTTAGCTTCAGGTCCTAGTCCTCACACATACCAGACTGTTAGCTTCAGGTCCTAGTCCTCACATACCAGACTGTTAGCTTCAGGTCCTAGTCCTCACATAACAGACTGTTAGCTTCAGGTCTTAGTCCTCACATAACAGACTGTTAGCTTCAGGTCCTAGTCCTCACACATAACAGACTGTTAGCTTCAGGTCTTAGTCCTCACATAACAGACTGTTAGCTTCAGGTCCTAGTCCTCACATACCAGACTGTTAGCTTCAGGTCTTAGTCCTCACACATACCAGACTGTTAGCTTCAGGTCCTAGTCCTCACACATACCAGACTGTTAGCTTCAGGTCCTAGTCCTCACATACCAGACTGTTAGCTTCAGGTCCTAGTCCTCACATAACAGACTGTTAGCTTCAGGTCTTAGTCCTCACACATACCAGACTGTTAGCTTCAGGTCCTAGTCCTCACATACCAGACTGTTAGCTTCAGGTCTTAGTCCTCACACATACCAGACTGTTAGCTTCAGGTCCTAGTCCTCACATACCAGACTGTTAGCTTCAGGTCCTAGTCCTCACATAACAGACTGTTAGCTTCAGGTCCTATTCCTCACACACACCAGACTGTTAGCTACAGGTCCTAGTCCTCACATAACAGACTGTTAGCTACAGGTCCTAGTCCTCACACATACCAGACTGTTAGCTTCAGGTCCTAGTCCTCACACATACCAGACTGTTAGCTTCAGGTCCTAGTCCTCACACATACCAGACTGTTAGCTTCAGGTCCTAGTCCTCACACATACCAGACTGTTAGCTACAGGTCCTAGTCCTCACATAACAGACTGTTAGCTACAGGTCCTAGTCCTCACACATACCAGACTGTTAGCTTCAGGTCCTAGTCCTCACACATACCAGACTGTTAGCTTCAGGTCCTAGTCCTCACACATACCAGACTGTTAGCTTCAGGTCCTAGTCCTCACACATAACAGACTGTTAGCTACAGGTCCTAGTCCTCACACATACCAGACTGTTAGCTTCAGGTCCTAGTCCTCACACACACCAGACTGCTAGCTTCAGGTCCTAGTCCTCACATAACAGACTGTTAGCTACAGGTCCTAATCCTCACATAACAGACTGTTAGCTTCAGGTCCTAGTCCTCACATAACAGACTGTTAGCTTCAGGTCCTAGTCCTCACATAACAGACTGTTAGCTACAGGTCCTAGTCCTCACATAACAGACTGTTAGCTTCAGGTCCTAGTCCTCACACATACCAGACTGTTAGCTTCAGGTCCTAGTCCTCACATAACAGACTGTTAGCTACAGGTCCTAGTCCTCACACATACCAGACTGTTAGCTTCAGGTCCTAGTCCTCACATAACAGACTGTTAGCTACAGGTCCTAGTCCTCACACATACCAGACTGTTAGCTTCAGGTCCTAGTCCTCACATAACAGACTGTTAGCTACAGGTCCTAGTCCTCACACATACTAGACTGTTAGCTTCAGGTCCTAGTCCTCACATAACAGACTGTTAGCTACAGGTCCTAGTCCTCACATAACAGACTGTTAGCTTCAGGTCCTAGTCCTCACATACCAGACTGTTAGCTTCAGGTCCTAGTCCTCACACATTCCAGACTGTTAGCTTCAGGTCCTAGTCCTCACATAACAGACTGTTAGCTTCAGGTCCTAGTCCTCACATACCAGACTGTTAGCTTCAGGTCCTAGTCCTCACACATACCAGACTGTTAGCTTCAGGTCCTAGTCCTCACATAACAGACTGTTAGCTACAGGTCTTAGTCCTCACATAACAGACTGTTAGCTTCAGGTCCTAGTCCTCACATACCAGACTGTTAGCTTCAGGTCCTAGTCCTCACATAACAGACTGTTAGCTACAGGTCCTACTCCTCACATACCAGACTGTTAGCTTCAGGTCCTAGTCCTCACACATACCAGACTGTTAGCTTCAGGTCCTAGTCCTCACATACCAGACTGTTAGCTTCAGGTCCTAGTCCTCACACATACCAGACTGTTAGCTTCAGGTCCTAGTCCTCACATACCAGACTGTTAGCTTCAGGTCTTAGTCCTCACATAACAGACTGTTAGCTTCAGGTCCTAGTCCTCACACATACCAGACTGTTAGCTTCAGGTCCTAGTCCTCACATACCAGACTGTTAGCTTCAGGTCCTAGTCCTCACACATACCAGACTGTTAGCTACAGGTCTTAGTCCTCACATAACAGACTGTTAGCTTCAGGTCCTAGTCCTCACATACCAGACTGTTAGCTTCAGGTCCTAGTCCTCACATAACAGACTGTTAGCTTCAGGTCCTAGTCCTCACATAACAGACTGTTAGCTTCAGGTCTTAGTCCTCACATAACAGATTGTTAGCTTCAGGTCCTAGTCCTCACATAACAGACTGTTAGCTTCAGGTCCTAGTCCTCACATACCAGACTGTTAGCTACAGGTCCTAGTCCTCACACATACCAGACTGTTAGCTACAGGTCCTAGTCCTCACACATACCAGACTGTTAGCTTCAGGTCCTAGTCCTCACATAACAGACTGTTAGCTACAGGTCCTAGTCCTCACACATACCAGACTGTTAGCTTCAGGTCCTAGTCCTCACATAACAGACTGTTAGCTTCAGGTCCTAGTCCTCACATAACAGACTGTTAGCTTCAGGTCCTAGTCCTCACATACCAGACTGTTAGCTTCAGGTCCTAGTCCTCACATAACAGACTGTTAGCTTCAGGTCCTAGTCCTCACATTACAGATTGTTAGCTTCAGGTCCTAGTCCTCACATAACAGACTGTTAGCTTCTGGTCCTAGTCCTCACATAACAGACTGTTAGCTTCAGGTCCTAGTCCTCACACATACCAGACTGTTAGCTTCAGGTCCTAGTCCTCACATAACAGACTGTTAGCTTCTGGTCCTAGTCCTCACACATACCAGACTGTTAGCTTCAGGTCCTAGTCCTCACATAACAGACTGTTAGCTACAGGTCCTAGTCCTCACACATACCAGACTGTTAGCTTCAGGTCCTAGTCCTCACACATACCAGACTGTTAGCTTCAGGTCCTAGTCCTCACATACCAGACTGTTAGCTTCAGGTCCTAGTCCTCACATAACAGACTGTTAGCTTCAGGTCCTAGTCCTCACACATAACAGACTGTTAGCTTCAGGTCTTAGTCCTCACATAACAGACTGTTAGCTTCAGGTCCTAGTCCTCACATACCAGACTGTTAGCTTCAGGTCTTAGTCCTCACACATACCAGACTGTTAGCTTCAGGTCCTAGTCCTCACACATACCAGACTGTTAGCTTCAGGTCCTAGTCCTCACATACCAGACTGTTAGCTTCAGGTCCTAGTCCTCACATAACAGACTGTTAGCTTCAGGTCTTAGTCCTCACACATACCAGACTGTTAGCTTCAGGTCCTAGTCCTCACATACCAGACTGTTAGCTTCAGGTCTTAGTCCTCACACATACCAGACTGTTAGCTTCAGGTCCTAGTCCTCACATACCAGACTGTTAGCTTCAGGTCCTAGTCCTCACATAACAGACTGTTAGCTTCAGGTCCTATTCCTCACACACACCAGACTGTTAGCTTCAGGTCCTAGTCCTCACATAACAGACTGTTAGCTTCAGGTCCTAGTCCTCACATACCAGACTGTTAGCTACAGGTCCTAGTCCTCACACATACCAGACTGTTAGCTTCAGGTCCTAGTCCTCACACATACCAGACTGTTAGCTTCAGGTCCTAGTCCTCACACATACCAGACTGTTAGCTTCAGGTCCTAGTCCTCACACATACCAGACTGTTAGCTACAGGTCCTAGTCCTCACATAACAGACTGTTAGCTACAGGTCCTAGTCCTCACACATACCAGACTGTTAGCTTCAGGTCCTAGTCCTCACACATACCAGACTTTTAGCTTCAGGTCCTAGTCCTCACACATACTAGACTGTTAGCTTCAGGTCCTAGTCCTCACACATAACAGACTGTTAGCTACAGGTCCTAGTCCTCACACATACCAGACTGTTAGCTTCAGGTCCTAGTCCTCACACACACCAGACTGCTAGCTTCAGGTCCTAGTCCTCACATAACAGACTGTTAGCTACAGGTCCTAATCCTCACATAACAGACTGTTAGCTTCAGGTCCTAGTCCTCACATAACAGACTGTTAGCTTCAGGTCCTAGTCCTCACATAACAGACTGTTAGCTACAGGTCCTAGTCCTCACATAACAGACTGTTAGCTTCAGGTACTAGTCCTCACACATACCAGACTGTTAGCTTCAGGTCCTAGTCCTCACACACACCAGACTGCTAGCTTCAGGTCCTAGTCCTCACATAACAGACTGTTAGCTACAGGTCCTAATCCTCACATAACAGACTGTTAGCTTCAGGTCCTAGTCCTCACATAACAGACTGTTAGCTTCAGGTCCTAGTCCTCACATAACAGACTGTTAGCTACAGGTCCTAGTCCTCACACATACCAGACTGTTAGCTTCAGGTCCTAGTCCTCACATAACAGACTGTTAGCTACAGGTCCTAGTCCTCACACATACCAGACTGTTAGCTTCAGGTCCTAGTCCTCACATAACAGACTGTTAGCTACAGGTCCTAGTCCTCACACATACTAGACTGTTAGCTTCAGGTCCTAGTCCTCACATAACAGACTGTTAGCTACAGGTCCTAGTCCTCACATTACAGACTGTTAGCTTCAGGTCCTAGTCCTCACATACCAGACTGTTAGCTTCAGGTCCTAGTCCTCACACATTCCAGACTGTTAGCTTCAGGTCCTAGTCCTCACATAACAGACTGTTAGCTTCAGGTCCTAGTCCTCACATACCAGACTGTTAGCTTCAGGTCCTAGTCCTCACACATACCAGACTGTTAGCTTCAGGTCCTAGTCCTCACATAACAGACTGTTAGCTACAGGTCTTAGTCCTCACATAACAGACTGTTAGCTTCAGGTCCTAGTCCTCACATACCAGACTGTTAGCTTCAGGTCCTAGTCCTCACATAACAGACTGTTAGCTACAGGTCCTAGTCCTCACACATACCAGACTGTTAGCTTCAGGTCCTAGTCCTCACACATACCAGACTGTTAGCTTCAGGTCCTAGTCCTCACATACCAGACTGTTAGCTTCAGGTCCTAGTCCTCACACACACCAGACTGCTAGCTTCAGGTCCTAGTCCTCACATAACAGACTGTTAGCTACAGGTCCTAATCCTCACATAACAGACTGTTAGCTTCAGGTCCTAGTCCTCACATAACAGACTGTTAGCTTCAGGTCCTAGTCCTCACATAACAGACTGTTAGCTACAGGTCCTAGTCCTCACACATACCAGACTGTTAGCTTCAGGTCCTAGTCCTCACATAACAGACTGTTAGCTACAGGTCCTAGTCCTCACACATACCAGACTGTTAGCTTCAGGTCCTAGTCCTCACATAACAGACTGTTAGCTACAGGTCCTAGTCCTCACACATACTAGACTGTTAGCTTCAGGTCCTAGTCCTCACATAACAGACTGTTAGCTACAGGTCCTAGTCCTCACATTACAGACTGTTAGCTTCAGGTCCTAGTCCTCACATACCAGACTGTTAGCTTCAGGTCCTAGTCCTCACACATTCCAGACTGTTAGCTTCAGGTCCTAGTCCTCACATAACAGACTGTTAGCTTCAGGTCCTAGTCCTCACATACCAGACTGTTAGCTTCAGGTCCTAGTCCTCACACATACCAGACTGTTAGCTTCAGGTCCTAGTCCTCACATACCAGACTGTTAGCTTCAGGTCCTAGTCCTCACACATACCAGACTGTTAGCTTCAGGTCCTAGTCCTCACATAACAGACTGTTAGCTACAGGTCTTAGTCCTCACATAACAGACTGTTAGCTTCAGGTCCTAGTCCTCACATACCAGACTGTTAGCTTCAGGTCCTAGTCCTCACATAACAGACTGTTAGCTACAGGTCCTAGTCCTCACACATACCAGACTGTTAGCTTCAGGTCCTAGTCCTCACACATACCAGACTGTTAGCTTCAGGTCCTAGTCCTCACATACCAGACTGTTAGCTTCAGGTCCTAGTCCTCACACATACCAGACTGTTAGCTTCAGGTCCTAGTCCTCACATACCAGACTGTTAGCTTCAGGTCTTAGTCCTCACATAACAGACTGTTAGCTTCAGGTCCTAGTCCTCACACATACCAGACTGTTAGCTTCAGGTCCTAGTCCTCACATACCAGACTGTTAGCTTCAGGTCCTAGTCCTCACACATACCAGACTGTTAGCTACAGGTCTTAGTCCTCACATAACAGACTGTTAGCTTCAGGTCCTAGTCCTCACATACCAGACTGTTAGCTTCAGGTCCTAGTCCTCACATAACAGACTGTTAGCTTCAGGTCCTAGTCCTCACATAACAGACTGTTAGCTTCAGGTCTTAGTCCTCACATAACAGATTGTTAGCTTCAGGTCCTAGTCCTCACATAACAGACTGTTAGCTTCAGGTCCTAGTCCTCACATACCAGACTGTTAGCTACAGGTCCTAGTCCTCACACATACCAGACTGTTAGCTTCAGGTCCTAGTCCTCACACATACCAGACTGTTAGCTACAGGTCCTAGTCCTCACATAACAGACTGTTAGCTTCAGGTCCTAGTCCTCACACATACCAGACTGTTAGCTTCAGGTCCTAGTCCTCACACATACCAGACTGTTAGCTTCAGGTCCTAGTCCTCACACATACCAGACTGTTAGCTTCAGGTCCTAGTCCTCACATAACAGACTGTTAGCTTCAGGTCCTAGTCCTCACATACCAGACTGTTAGCTACAGGTCCTAGTCCTCACACATACCAGACTGTTAGCTTCAGGTCCTAGTCCTCACATAACAGACTGTTAGCTACAGGTCTTAGTCCTCACATAACAGACTGTTAGCTTCAGGTCCTAGTCCTCACATACCAGACTGTTAGCTTCAGGTCCTAGTCCTCACATAACAGACTGTTAGCTACAGGTCCTACTCCTCACATACCAGACTGTTAGCTTCAGGTCCTAGTCCTCACACATACCAGACTGTTAGCTTCAGGTCCTAGTCCTCACATACCAGACTGTTAGCTTCAGGTCCTAGTCCTCACACATACCAGACTGTTAGCTTCAGGTCCTAGTCCTCACATACCAGACTGTTAGCTTCAGGTCTTAGTCCTCACATAACAGACTGTTAGCTTCAGGTCCTAGTCCTCACACATACCAGACTGTTAGCTTCAGGTCCTAGTCCTCACATACCAGACTGTTAGCTTCAGGTCCTAGTCCTCACACATACCAGACTGTTAGCTACAGGTCTTAGTCCTCACATAACAGACTGTTAGCTTCAGGTCCTAGTCCTCACATACCAGACTGTTAGCTACAGGTCCTAGTCCTCACACATACCAGACTGTTAGCTTCAGGTCCTAGTCCTCACACATACCAGACTGTTAGCTACAGGTCCTAGTCCTCACATAACAGACTGTTAGCTTCAGGTCCTAGTCCTCACACATACCAGACTGTTAGCTTCAGGTCCTAGTCCTCACACATACCAGACTGTTAGCTTCAGGTCCTAGTCCTCACACATACCAGACTGTTAGCTTCAGGTCCTAGTCCTCACATAACAGACTGTTAGCTTCAGGTCCTAGTCCTCACATACCAGACTGTTAGCTTCAGGTCCTAGTCCTCACATAACAGACTGTTAGCTTCAGGTCCTAGTCCTCACATACCAGACTGTTAGCTTCAGGTCCTAGTCCTCACATACCAGACTGTTAGCTTCAGGTCCTAGTCCTCACATACCAGACTGTTAGCTTCAGGTCCTAGTCCTCACATACCAGACTGTTAGCTTCAGGTCCTAGTCCTCACACATACCAGACTGTTAGCTTCAGGTCCTAGTCCTCACATACCAGACTGTTAGCTTCAGGTCCTAGTCCTCACATACCAGACTGTTAGCTTCAGGTCCTAGTCCTCACATACCAGACTGTTAGCTTCAGGTCCTAGTCCTCACATACCAGACTGTTAGCTTCAGGTCCTAGTCCTCACATACCAGACTGTTAGCTTCAGGTCCTAGTCCTCACACATACCAGACTGTTAGCTTCAGGTCCTAGTCCTCACATAACAGACTGTTAGCTTCAGGTCCTAGTCCTCACATACCAGACTGTTAGCTACAGGTCCTAGTCCTCACACATACCAGACTGTTAGCTTCAGGTCCTAGTCCTCACATAACAGACTGTTAGCTTCAGGTCTTAGTCCTCACATACCAGACTGTTAGCTTCAGGTCTTAGTCCTCACACATACCAGACTGTTAGCTACAGGTCCTATTCCTCACACATACCAGACTGTTAGCTTCAGGTCTTAGTCCTCACATAACAGACTGTTAGCTACAGGTCCTATTCCTCACACATACCAGACTGTTAGCTTCAGGTCCTAGTCCTCACACATACCAGACTGTTAGCTTCAGGTCCTAGTCCTCACATAACAGACTGTTAGCTTCAGGTCTTAGTCCTCACATAACAGACTGTTAGCTACAGGTCCTAGTCCTCACATAACAGACTGTTAGCTTCAGGTCCTAGTCCTCACACATAACAGACTGTTAGCTTCAGGTCTTAGTCCTCACATACCAGACTGTTAGTTTCAGGTCCTAGTCCTCACATAACAGACTGTTAGCTTCAGGTCCTAGTCCTCACATACCAGACTGTTAGCTACAGGTCCTAGTCCTCACATAACAGACTGTTAGCTTCAGGTCCTAGTCCTCACATACCAGACCGTTAGCTTCAGGTCTTAGTCCTCACATAACAGACTGTTAGCTACAGGTCCTAGTCCTCACATAACAGACTGTTAGCTTCAGGTCTTAGTCCTCACACATACCAGACTGTTAGCTTCAGGTCCTAGTCCTCACACATAACAGACTGTTATCTACAGGTCCTAGTCCTCACACATACCAGACTGTTAGCTTCAGGTCCTAGTCCTCACATAACAGACTGTTAGCTACAGGTCCTAGTCCTCACACATTCCAGACTGTTAGCTTCAGGTCCTAGTCCTCACATAACAGACTGTTAGCTTCAGGTCCTAGTCCTCACATACCAGACTGTTAGCTTCAGGTCCTAGTCCTCACACATACCAGACTGTTAGCTTCAGGTCCTAGTCCTCACATAACAGACTGTTAGCTACAGGTCTTAGTCCTCACATAACAGACTGTTAGCTTCAGGTCCTAGTCCTCACATACCAGACTGTTAGCTTCAGGTCCTAGTCCTCACATAACAGACTGTTAGCTACAGGTCCTAGTCCTCACACATACCAGACTGTTAGCTTCAGGTCCTAGTCCTCACACATACCAGACTGTTAGCTTCAGGTCCTAGTCCTCACATACCAGACTGTTAGCTTCAGGTCCTAGTCCTCACACACACCAGACTGCTAGCTTCAGGTCCTAGTCCTCACATAACAGACTGTTAGCTACAGGTCCTAATCCTCACATAACAGACTGTTAGCTTCAGGTCCTAGTCCTCACATAACAGACTGTTAGCTTCAGGTCCTAGTCCTCACATAACAGACTGTTAGCTACAGGTCCTAGTCCTCACACATACCAGACTGTTAGCTTCAGGTCCTAGTCCTCACATAACAGACTGTTAGCTACAGGTCCTAGTCCTCACACATACCAGACTGTTAGCTTCAGGTCCTAGTCCTCACATAACAGACTGTTAGCTACAGGTCCTAGTCCTCACACATACTAGACTGTTAGCTTCAGGTCCTAGTCCTCACATAACAGACTGTTAGCTACAGGTCCTAGTCCTCACATTACAGACTGTTAGCTTCAGGTCCTAGTCCTCACATACCAGACTGTTAGCTTCAGGTCCTAGTCCTCACACATTCCAGACTGTTAGCTTCAGGTCCTAGTCCTCACATAACAGACTGTTAGCTTCAGGTCCTAGTCCTCACATACCAGACTGTTAGCTTCAGGTCCTAGTCCTCACACATACCAGACTGTTAGCTTCAGGTCCTAGTCCTCACATAACAGACTGTTAGCTACAGGTCTTAGTCCTCACATAACAGACTGTTAGCTTCAGGTCCTAGTCCTCACATACCAGACTGTTAGCTTCAGGTCCTAGTCCTCACATAACAGACTGTTAGCTACAGGTCCTAGTCCTCACACATACCAGACTGTTAGCTTCAGGTCCTAGTCCTCACACATACCAGACTGTTAGCTTCAGGTCCTAGTCCTCACATACCAGACTGTTAGCTTCAGGTCCTAGTCCTCACACATACCAGACTGTTAGCTTCAGGTCCTAGTCCTCACATACCAGACTGTTAGCTTCAGGTCTTAGTCCTCACATAACAGACTGTTAGCTTCAGGTCCTAGTCCTCACACATACCAGACTGTTAGCTTCAGGTCCTAGTCCTCACATACCAGACTGTTAGCTTCAGGTCCTAGTCCTCACACATACCAGACTGTTAGCTACAGGTCTTAGTCCTCACATAACAGACTGTTAGCTTCAGGTCCTAGTCCTCACATACCAGACTGTTAGCTTCAGGTCCTAGTCCTCACATAACAGACTGTTAGCTTCAGGTCCTAGTCCTCACATAACAGACTGTTAGCTTCAGGTCTTAGTCCTCACATAACAGATTGTTAGCTTCAGGTCCTAGTCCTCACATAACAGACTGTTAGCTTCAGGTCCTAGTCCTCACATACCAGACTGTTAGCTACAGGTCCTAGTCCTCACACATACCAGACTGTTAGCTTCAGGTCCTAGTCCTCACACATACCAGACTGTTAGCTACAGGTCCTAGTCCTCACATAACAGACTGTTAGCTTCAGGTCCTAGTCCTCACACATACCAGACTGTTAGCTTCAGGTCCTAGTCCTCACACATACCAGACTGTTAGCTTCAGGTCCTAGTCCTCACACATACCAGACTGTTAGCTTCAGGTCCTAGTCCTCACATAACAGACTGTTAGCTTCAGGTCCTAGTCCTCACATACCAGACTGTTAGCTACAGGTCCTAGTCCTCACACATACCAGACTGTTAGCTTCAGGTCCTAGTCCTCACATAACAGACTGTTAGCTACAGGTCTTAGTCCTCACATAACAGACTGTTAGCTTCAGGTCCTAGTCCTCACATACCAGACTGTTAGCTTCAGGTCCTAGTCCTCACATAACAGACTGTTAGCTACAGGTCCTACTCCTCACATACCAGACTGTTAGCTTCAGGTCCTAGTCCTCACACATACCAGACTGTTAGCTTCAGGTCCTAGTCCTCACATACCAGACTGTTAGCTTCAGGTCCTAGTCCTCACACATACCAGACTGTTAGCTTCAGGTCCTAGTCCTCACATACCAGACTGTTAGCTTCAGGTCTTAGTCCTCACATAACAGACTGTTAGCTTCAGGTCCTAGTCCTCACACATACCAGACTGTTAGCTTCAGGTCCTAGTCCTCACATACCAGACTGTTAGCTTCAGGTCCTAGTCCTCACACATACCAGACTGTTAGCTACAGGTCTTAGTCCTCACATAACAGACTGTTAGCTTCAGGTCCTAGTCCTCACATACCAGACTGTTAGCTACAGGTCCTAGTCCTCACACATACCAGACTGTTAGCTTCAGGTCCTAGTCCTCACACATACCAGACTGTTAGCTACAGGTCCTAGTCCTCACATAACAGACTGTTAGCTTCAGGTCCTAGTCCTCACACATACCAGACTGTTAGCTTCAGGTCCTAGTCCTCACACATACCAGACTGTTAGCTTCAGGTCCTAGTCCTCACACATACCAGACTGTTAGCTTCAGGTCCTAGTCCTCACATAACAGACTGTTAGCTTCAGGTCCTAGTCCTCACATACCAGACTGTTAGCTTCAGGTCCTAGTCCTCACATAACAGACTGTTAGCTTCAGGTCCTAGTCCTCACATACCAGACTGTTAGCTTCAGGTCCTAGTCCTCACATACCAGACTGTTAGCTTCAGGTCCTAGTCCTCACATACCAGACTGTTAGCTTCAGGTCCTAGTCCTCACATACCAGACTGTTAGCTTCAGGTCCTAGTCCTCACACATACCAGACTGTTAGCTTCAGGTCCTAGTCCTCACATACCAGACTGTTAGCTTCAGGTCCTAGTCCTCACATACCAGACTGTTAGCTTCAGGTCCTAGTCCTCACATACCAGACTGTTAGCTTCAGGTCCTAGTCCTCACATACCAGACTGTTAGCTTCAGGTCCTAGTCCTCACATACCAGACTGTTAGCTTCAGGTCCTAGTCCTCACACATACCAGACTGTTAGCTTCAGGTCCTAGTCCTCACATAACAGACTGTTAGCTTCAGGTCCTAGTCCTCACATACCAGACTGTTAGCTACAGGTCCTAGTCCTCACACATACCAGACTGTTAGCTTCAGGTCCTAGTCCTCACATAACAGACTGTTAGCTTCAGGTCTTAGTCCTCACATACCAGACTGTTAGCTTCAGGTCTTAGTCCTCACACATACCAGACTGTTAGCTACAGGTCCTATTCCTCACACATACCAGACTGTTAGCTTCAGGTCTTAGTCCTCACATAACAGACTGTTAGCTACAGGTCCTATTCCTCACACATACCAGACTGTTAGCTTCAGGTCCTAGTCCTCACACATACCAGACTGTTAGCTTCAGGTCCTAGTCCTCACATAACAGACTGTTAGCTTCAGGTCTTAGTCCTCACATAACAGACTGTTAGCTACAGGTCCTAGTCCTCACATAACAGACTGTTAGCTTCAGGTCCTAGTCCTCACACATAACAGACTGTTAGCTTCAGGTCTTAGTCCTCACATACCAGACTGTTAGTTTCAGGTCCTAGTCCTCACATAACAGACTGTTAGCTTCAGGTCCTAGTCCTCACATACCAGACTGTTAGCTACAGGTCCTAGTCCTCACATAACAGACTGTTAGCTTCAGGTCCTAGTCCTCACATACCAGACCGTTAGCTTCAGGTCTTAGTCCTCACATAACAGACTGTTAGCTACAGGTCCTAGTCCTCACATAACAGACTGTTAGCTTCAGGTCTTAGTCCTCACACATACCAGACTGTTAGCTTCAGGTCCTAGTCCTCACACATAACAGACTGTTATCTACAGGTCCTAGTCCTCACACATACCAGACTGTTAGCTTCAGGTCCTAGTCCTCACATAACAGACTGTTAGCTACAGGTCCTAGTCCTCACATACCAGACTGTTAGCTTCAGGTCCTAGTCCTCACATAACAGACTGTTAGCTTCAGGTCCTAGTCCTCACACATAACAGACTGTTATCTACAGGTCCTAGTCCTCACACATACCAGACTGTTAGCTTCAGGTCCTAGTCCTCACATAACAGACTGTTAGCTACAGGTCCTAGTCCTCACATACCAGACTGTTAGCTTCAGGTCCTAGTCCTCACATAACAGACTGTTAGCTTCAGGTCCTAGTCCTCACATAACAGACTGTTAGCTTCAGGTCCTAGTCCTCACATACCAGACTGTTAGCTTCAGGTCCTAGTCCTCACATACCAGACTGTTAGCTTCCAGGTCCTAGACCTCACACACACACGTAGTGTTTCTGTAACTGCTGTATCTTGTAGTTAATTATTTGTTGTTTTATTGAATTATCATGTTGATTTGTGAAATGTTTTTTTTTCTCAGGGCACCATTGAAAATGATCCCCTGGTTTCACGCACACACACACACACACGCACGCACGCACACACACACACACACACACACACACACACACACACACACACACACACACACACACACACACACACACACACACACACACACACACACTATTTACTCAACACAACAGTAGAGACATGTAAATCTCAAGATTGATTGAATAGAGAGAGGCCCTTACTCTTAACTGTGAGGGCTCGTTTCCCCGTACGCACGTGTGAAACCGTCTTTATGTTAGCATTCCCACCAGTTTGACCTCTACTGATGGAACTATAGTTGTTGCTGAGTGACCTCACTCTTTCCTAACAGTTCTCTGTGAAGGTAAAACACAACCACAGTCAGCCAAAACACGTAAAACAGATACTATTAGCTAGGTCAGAGAAGGAATGATCAAGAGATCAACTGTCTGAATTCATATTTTATTAGCTAGGTCAGAGAAGGAATGATCAAGAGATCAACTGTCTGAATTCATATTTTATTAGCTAGGTCAGAGAAGGAATGATCAAGAGATCAACTGTCTGAATTCATATTTTATTAGCTAGGTCAGAGAAGGAATGATCAAGAGATCAACTGTCTGAATTCATATTTTATTAGCTAGGTCAGAGAAGGAATGATCAAGAGATCAACTGTCTGAATTCATATTTTATTAGCTAGGTCAGAGAAGGAATGATCAAGAGATCAACTGTCTGAATTCATATTTTATTAGCTAGGTCAGAGAAGGAATGATCAAGAGATCAACTGTCTGAATTCATATTTTATTAGCTAGGTCAGAGAAGGAATGATCAAGAGATCAACTGTCTGAATTCATATTTTATTAGCTAGGTCAGAGAAGGAATGATCAAGAGATCAACTGTCTGAATTCATATTCTATTAGCTAGGTCAGAGAAGGAATGATCAAGAGATCAACTGTCTGAATTCATATTTTATTAGCTAGGTCAGAGAAGGAATGATCAAGAGATCAACTGTCTGAATTCATATTTTATTAGCTTAGGTCAGAGAAGGAATGATCAAGAAATCAACTGTCAGAATTAATATTTTATTAGCTTGGTCAAGAGATCAACTGTCAGAATGAAGACTTTATTAGCTTGGTGAAGAGATCAACTGCCTGAATTCATATTTTATTTATTTAACCTTTATACAATATTTATTCAAGTCAATTAGAGGGGCAATCTAAAAGCTTGTTTTGCTTTGAACTGCCGATTGTTCCTATAAGAACAGTTTCTTATTGCAAAAACAACTAGTCAAATACATAGACAACTTGGAGGACAGAAGTTCAAATATTTGCTTCAGTATTGAATATGCCAGTAATAATATAGGATGAGAGGAGTAGTTCGTCCCACCAGCGTCTGACAGAGCGCTATTTGGCACGCTTACACACAGTTAACTTTACACCCATCAGTCTGGCTTACACACAGTTAACTTTACACCCATCAGTCTGGCTTACACACAGTTAACTTTACACCCATCAGTCTGGCTTACACACAGTTAACTTTACACCGATCAGTCTGGCTTACACACAGTTAACTTTACACCCATCAGTCTGGCTTACACACAGTTAACTTTACATCCATCAGTCTGGCTTACACACAGTTAACTTTACACCCATCAGTCTGGCTTACACACAGTTAACTTTACACCCATCAGTCTGGCTTACACACAGTTAACTTTACATCCATCAGTCTGGCTTACACACAGTTAACTTTACACCCATCAGTCTGGCTTACACACAGTTAACTTTACACCCATCAGTCTGGCTTACACACAGTTAACTTTACACCCATCATTCTGGCTTACACACCGTTAACTTTACACCCATCAGTCTGGCTTACACACAGTTAACTTTACATCCATCAGTCTGGCTTACACACAGTTAACTTTACACCCATCAGTCTGGCTTACACACCGTTAACTTTACACCCATCAGTCTGGCTTACACACAGTTAACTTTACACCCATCAGTCTGGCTTACACACAGTTAACTTTACACCCATCAGTCTGGCTTACACACAGTTAACTTTACACCCATCAGTCTGGCTTACACACAGTTAACTTTACATCCATCAGTCTGGCTTACACACAGTTAACTTTACACCCATCAGTCTGGCTTACACACAGTTAACTTTACACCCATCAGTCTGGCTTACACACAGTTAACTTTACACCCATCAGTCTGGCTTACACACAGTTAACTTTACACCCATCAGTCTGGCTTACACACAGTTAACTTTACACCCATCAGTCTGTGTGGACAGACAGCTCTAGTAATGAATCAGGAAGTGGACAGATGGCTCTAGTAATGAATCAGGAAGTGGACAGACAGCTCTAGTAATGAATCAGGAAGTGGACAGACAGCTCTAGTAATGAATCAGGAAGTGGACAGACAGCTCTAGTAATGAATCGGGAAGTGGACAGACAGCTCTAGTAATGAATCAGGAAGTGGAGCTGTGTAACATGATGAGTAGGGAGCTAACAACACAGCCAGACAGCTCTAGTAATGAATCAGGAAGTGGACAGACAGCTCTAGTAATGAATCAGGAAGTGGACAGATAGCTCTAGTAAGGAATCAGGAAGTGGAACAGATGGCTCTAGTAATGAATCAGGAAGTGGACAGACAGCTCTAGTAATGAATCAGGAAGTGGACAGACAGCTCTAGTAATGAATCAGGAAGTGGACAGATAGCTCTAGTAATGAGTCAGGAAGTGGACAGACAGCTCTAGTAATGAATCCGGAAGTGGACAGACAGCTCTATTAATGAATCAGGAAGTGGACAGACAGCTCTAGTAATGAATCAGGAAGTGGACAGACAGCTCTAGTAATGAATCAGGAAGTGGACAGACGGCTCTAGTAATGAATCAGGAAGTGGACAGACAGCTCTATTAATGAATCAGGAAGTGGAACAGGCTCTTTGGTCTTGGTTCTATAAAGGGGCTGATACAGAGTTGATCCTCTCAATCACCTGAGACACATTTGACTTATTTTTTTTTAATAGAAAAAGTACTGAATTTTTTGGTATACCGTTCAACACACACAATAAACACACACACACACACACACTTCAGTAGGTAAGACACAGAGCTACAATATAACCAATCCTGAGATGACGAGACTTGCCCAAATACATTCTAGCAGTATAATTACAATAGATTACATGTCTGCTCTGTGTGTGTGTGTGTGTGTGTGTGTGTGTGTGTGTGTGTGTGTGTGTGTGTGTGTGTGTGTGTGCGTGTGCGTGTGCGCGTGTGTGTGTGCGTGTAGTAGGTGACTAATAACTCTTCCAGATCTCTGTCAGAGGTTACACAAACAAACACACACAGCCCTGATGATGCTCTACTTCCACCGCATAAAGAGAAGAAGGTAGGTGAGTGAGACGAAAGAGAGAGGGAAGGAGAGAGAGGGAAGGAGAGAGAGGGAGAGGAGGGGATGTGTAGTAGCCTGTAGTGGCTTGGTGGGTGTGTTCAATTTAGACAGACAGACAGGCGTGGCTGTGGTTTGGTAACTGACTGGACTGACTGACTGACTGACTGGCTGGCTGGCTGACTGGATGACTGGCTGGCTGACTGGATGAATGGCTAGATGACTGG